>NW_015253776.1:0-489 GCF_001447785.1 Gekko japonicus
AAGGTGAAGCTTGATCTACCTTAATTATATTAGGACTTGCAGCTTTACACCCTAGAATTTGAAACTAAAAATACAGAAGGAGACAACAAACTTTAAGATATCACGGGCGGGAGGGGATGTAATGGGGCAAACTATAGCCTCGCCCCTCATTAGCAAAGTTTAGTGGACCGTGTGGAACACGGCCCACTAGCTCTAGCCCTACTTTATAGGTGCTAGCTAAATTTAGGTAAACCCTCCGTGGTGAGGACTGCGGTTATGGTTTATTGTTTTAGTTTAGTATGTTGTATGTTAATGTTAAGTTTGAATTTGATCTGTTATAAGTCAATGTTACAAATATTGCTGATGGTTCTATTTCATGTTGACAGTATTTTTCCCACCCACACACAGATAGGAGCATTACCTAGGAGAACAATTGACAATGGTATAGACATAAACCCATACTGTTACGACTCCCCAGAACACCTTGCTTTTTTTGAGAATGGATAATTT
>NW_015253777.1:0-489 GCF_001447785.1 Gekko japonicus
CCATCTGAAAGCTCGAGTTGCTGCAACAAAAACTACACCAAGGCTTAAATCTCCAAAGTAATTTTTTGCAGAGTATCCAATCCATGTGTTCCTTGGGTATTATGCAGCAGGAAGCAACACAGCCTTCTGATTCTCCCTATGTAAAACAATCTGGATTAACACCACCTGCTTAACTGCAGTATAGACTCCTGACCTGAGGGTATAAGATAGTGATGCAGGAGCACTCAGAAAGCCAATTTCTGGATCTTGTCCCATACTTTGTACTACCCTGTTCTACTCGTATGTTGATTAGTAATACAAATGCTGAGGATGCATCTTTGTGGTTTTCAAAATATCCAGTGCAAGTATACCTTACGTTATCCTTTATGCTTTTGGTTTACACTCTCATACAATGAATCCAACAAGGTTTCGTTACGAAGCAGATTTTATTGCTGGTGTCCAACTGGATGAGCCGCCCAAACTTTGTTTCGCTAGAAGGCTGGACACAGA
>NW_015253778.1:0-488 GCF_001447785.1 Gekko japonicus
TGATAGAACATGTACAAAGAGATGAAGGAAACCTAAGAGGCCAACTTTGGCTTCTATGTGTTGTTTTGTGATGTTTAAGAGTGTTCAATTTGATTAGTTGGCTGGGGCCTTATTGGGCTGCCGTCAACAGGAGAGAAACAACGCCATAAAGGGCAGAGATCAGTGGGACGTCTCATGAATTCGCTTAACAGAGTTTTTGAGTTCATCTTCTGCCTTTTTGGTACTGTGACAGAGAGCTGTTACTTGCTGGGCCAAAGCCACCTGACAGTTTCATGGGGGTGGATGAAGTTAATGAATCAGGATTAGGCACTGTGGAGGCTGCAAAGCGAACTTTCTGCTGAATAGTTATAACAGCAAATGTGAATTCTAAACTTCCCTCTGGAACCTTATTATCATGGCACAATATTAGCATTGACAAAAATAGGCACAAATTAGTCCAGGAGCAAAAAGGATTGCATAAAAAGTCTGAATACATATTTTGGTGTGTG
>NW_015253779.1:0-488 GCF_001447785.1 Gekko japonicus
AATTTGCTTTTTCATTACACATACATATAATGGAAAGCCAAGTCCCCTCGCATTTGTGACATGTGAACTGGTTCTAGGAAAATGGGGGAGGGGGATTCAGAAGGAAAAAAAAAACATTTTTTGTGGGGGAGTTAGGTTCTTCCCCCCCTGAGGTCATCTTCCCCATTTGGGGAAACACTGAAAAGACACTCCTAATAAATATTTTCTCTTTTAGAATGCATAAAGTTGTTCTTAATGCATTTTTTCCCCCACATTCAAAATATGTAGCATGAAAAAGCCTACGACTTTCTCAATATTTTCCAGTAGAAAATTGGGTGGTTTGGGGTGGTGCTGGGAAAAAACCAAACTCCTGTGAAATATTCTCTTTTTAGTTCAAAAAACTTTGTCTTACAAAGTACTTAATTTATTCCAGATGCACAGAATAAAAAAGTCTGAGGACTTCCTCAATTTCTCCAGTGGAGAAACTAGGAAGTTTTGGGTAGCACTGG
>NW_015253780.1:0-489 GCF_001447785.1 Gekko japonicus
TCATTGGTGTGGCACCAGCTGCAGGGTATGCGTACTGCTGTTGGTTCATTGCACCGTGCATGTTTGCCATGTTATTTCCATACTGTTGATCATAGCCATTCTGATAAGCTGGAGTGCCAGCCCTAAAGCCACCTTGTAGGCCAGCTGCTCCAAAGTTGTTTCCAAAGGCAGTTCCATTACCAAAACTTTGAGCACCATAGCCACCATTCTGAGCTTTTCCACCGAAGTCTCTCTTGCCCACTGCACCATAGGTTCTTTCAAAGTTTTCCCTCTCTCTAAAACCAAATCCACCTCTTTTGCCCGTAGAATATCTGTCACGTCGGTCACCTCTGGAACGACCTGTCAAGATTAAAGGAAAGATTAGGAAGCAGATTCCATACATGTAGAATACTCCCCATCACAGAAGGAATACAGCAGCATAGGAAATTCACCTCTTCCATACAAAACATTTGACTTCGTAAATTGGGAGCAGTGTTCCCTCTAAGCTGA
>NW_015253781.1:0-489 GCF_001447785.1 Gekko japonicus
CTTGCTGTGATAAGGAAATGCAGAATACCTTGCTTAACACACACAAGAGACATTGGCCCATAGACAGGTGCTCTTTCCTTGGGAATGAAGCAATAAATCCCCCAGATTTCAAGCTGAGAAGAGATTATTTCCTTTCATGGAGACAAATAGGCAGGATAAAGATCACCAATTGCCCACCTGCCCAGAAGAAGCCAGACAGATTGTTGTTTGGATCTCCTGAGTTAGGGCCATAAAAGTGACTACGGCCATGGCCCTTGTTATGTTCAGGTAAAGATGCGGGGGCAGCACACATTGGGAGCTCATACCTTATTTTGGGATGGAAAGAAGCCCTTCCAGCTGGGAGACAGAGTTAAAAGATTTAACATGCCCTGTCTAAGGGTGCAAGGCAAGGACTGAGGAGCAAAGGGGGATGGAGGAAAGCCGAGACTGACCTGCGCCTGTTTCAGGGTTCCAGCTTTGCCTGTTTCATAA
The DNA here is from genome assembly GCF_001447785.1 of Gekko japonicus. Taxonomy (NCBI): domain Eukaryota; kingdom Metazoa; phylum Chordata; class Lepidosauria; order Squamata; family Gekkonidae; genus Gekko; species Gekko japonicus. Next base: position 472 of record NW_015253781.1, read on the forward strand.
GAACATAGGAGAAGCCAA
>NW_015253782.1:0-488 GCF_001447785.1 Gekko japonicus
TATACCTTTGCACAATAAAAGGAGGGATGTGTGAACCCCGACCAGTTCTGCTCATAGTCTGTTTGTGGGTGGTGAACAGGGAGACAATTATTCATTCAATAGTTTGGCTATTCATGACTAATCCCAACCAGTCTGATAGGTTTATTATTGCGTACTCCGACAGTGTAATACGGTACACCGCAGTAGATGCTATTTCACACATGCACATTCTCAGTCTGATGTCCTACACAGGCCTGTTGTCACTGAAGACTGCTTGGTAGCAAAACATATAATTAGGTAGTGCACAAATCAATTAGTCAGCCTGCAATTATAAGGAAACACTGCATTTTTTAAAGTATTACTTTTTGGTGCCAGCTGAATTCCATATTATCAACAATATTTCCTGCATGTGCATTTTCACAGTCTTATGTCACACAGTAGTTCCCCCAACAATTGAACTGAATTTAACTGAAGCTTAATCCTGACAAGACCAAATTGCTACTGGTGAC
>NW_015253783.1:0-488 GCF_001447785.1 Gekko japonicus
AAACCGGCAACAGGCGACGACCGTGACGGGATTGGATCTCCACGCCAGCGGGCCCCACCCGACCGCCACCCTCCGACCGCTCACCTGGGATCTTCAAGCTGAGGTCGCACTTGCTGCCGATGTTGGCCACCGACGGGGCTTTGCGGCTTCTCGTGATCGTCTGCTTCATGCGGCCCTCTCCCGTCACCTTCACGGAGAACGGACTCCCTGCCCCGGGAAAGAAGCGGAAGCGAAGGATCAAGAAGGGGAAAGAGAGGAGAGGCGGCTCACGGACAATTTGCACCGTGAAAGGCAGACCAGGTGTGGGCGGCGGCAGAACTGCGGCTTGCCCCTTAGCCCCAATTCTCAGCGTGAAAAGTTTGGGGATCTGGGGCGCCCCCCGGCTCCGCCGCAGAGATGCTTTGATGCACCACCGTCTGCCGTCCACTGACGGCTGTTCAGCCCCGGGAGAAAAACTGCAATTTTATCATGCGTGTTTTAAATTGTTA
>NW_015253784.1:0-488 GCF_001447785.1 Gekko japonicus
ATGGCTGGGATGGGAAAGGTCTGCTATTTGGGGGCAGCCACAGTGGGATGTGCACTTCAGGAAAGGCTATGGCTGTGATCATTATATGCAAATTTGCCACAGCATTTATCCCACTCTTCATTAACATAATATCATCTGGTACCCAAGGTAGCTATTAGCTGATCCCGGACATTTCTCATAATAGAAGAGAGAGTGTGTGTGAGAGAGAGGTTTGCTAGAAAATGTACCTAGGCATTTATTTTTCTTTCTAAATAAATGAGCCAAATACACCCTAGATGAACGCTGAGCTGGTATGGTGTAATGGATGGGATGGAGATCATGAAGTTTGGTGAATAATCTTGGGCCAGTCACTCTCTCAGTGCCTAACCTTACCTCATAGGGTTTATTGTATGGATAAAATAGGATAACTGAATATACGTTACCCTTAGGTCCTAGGTGAGATATAACAGCACCTTTTCATGTCAGGAACCAACACTGCTTTGATGTGC
>NW_015253785.1:0-488 GCF_001447785.1 Gekko japonicus
AAATACAAAAAACATAGGCATGAACAAGGGAAGAATACATACTTGTTTCATCTCCAGCCAAACTTTCCCAGAGCAAGAACTTAGACCTTGCAATACTTTATAGGCAGGGCAAGTCAATTATTCTCCCTTTGAGATTGTGACTGTCATGCGCCGTGGGGTTTGCATGAGCACTCTGTGATCCTCTCGGATGTTATTGTTGATGGACATCAGCAGCGACATGAGCAGCAGCCTCTGTGGTTACGCGGTTTTTGCAAACTTATTTCTTAGCTTTACGTTTGGCCCTGTGCGCTTACGAGCTCATTCGTTGTGCAGAGACTGCGCTGCCGTCTTTACACCACTCGTGGAATGCTGGCAAAGACTGGCAAAGCCTCTTCTCGCCCTGCTGCCCGGAAACATGACATGCCCACCACAGAAGCGCAACCACAAGGCATGCTACGTCCTCACAAATAAGTAGTAAAAAGTCGCATGTTGATTGCACACCAAAATCA
>NW_015253786.1:0-488 GCF_001447785.1 Gekko japonicus
CTTCCAGTCCTAATGGCTGCCACAGATTCTTCTGTCTAGTAACTCTGGTTGGTTATAAAGACCATGCAACACAATGCAAATACTTTCAAAATCGAAGAGAAACTTTATGAGCACCCCCATAAATATTAGCATCTGGGGGATCGTTTAGTCATCTGTATGGTCATCTTATTGCCACCCAAATCAAGTGTTCAGACTTTGTATGTGGAGCAGGTAAATCAGAATGCAGCATATTGGCTAGCAATTTCTTTTTGCATTTAATTCCGTGGATTTTATTGTGGTCACCAAAATACTACCTGGACCCAATCTCTTCAAGCTCAGTTAGGAGGAAGCAGAGCTGTTGCAATGGATTCAAAAAGAGCTGATCCTTTCAGGAATTAAGTTTGGAGACAGAGGGAAGAAGATGGGATAGCCAGCTATTCTTTGTTTTCTTTTGCATTTTTGTATTGTGTGTGTGCGCGCCTGTGTGCGCTCACTCCTGGAAATCATGT
>NW_015253787.1:0-488 GCF_001447785.1 Gekko japonicus
TTCTCCCTCAGTGTTGCTTAACTGCCCTCTTCACTACAGCCCCATTTCCACATGGGTTTTCTCCATGCTGGTCCCACAATTTCCAGCATATCCCTTTCTGTGGTCTAACAGGGTCTTTCTTCTCCTTCTTTCACCAACAGAGAAGCTGCAAGGATTTAATACGGTATCAGTAATTTCATCTAATGGGTCTCTACACTTCAGTCACAAAGCAGCTACAATTCTTTGTTTAGAAACTTCCATTGATATGAAACTTTAGTACACCGGAAACTAATCTTACCTGACTCAGAATATTTATACTCCTCTTCTAATGTTTCTGGAGAGAAAAACCTCCTTAGGATTGTGCGAAGGCACCTCTGATCCCAGGCATCTGTAACTCGCCCACCATACGTAATTTCACCTGCAATGTTATTTTTACAGGTTATGATTTCATCTTCTCATTTTAACATATGACACAGTCTTAACTCTCATCTTCTCTGAAGAGTGTACTT
>NW_015253788.1:0-488 GCF_001447785.1 Gekko japonicus
TCTCCATGCCATGAAAAGGTTCAGCTGCTCATTTCTACATCTTATGAAACAGGACATTTTCATATTACGAACAGGGTATATTTCATATTATGAGCAGGACATTTCTCTCTAGGCTTGTTGACAACGCTAACTGCAGATCTACAAAGAGATAACCACTTAAAGACTAACAGGCTTTAAGCAGCCTAGAAAGAATTAAACTTGAAATCTGAAAACCTGAAAAACTTGTGGCTAGGTCCTAAGGCTGTAAACTTAACATTTTCCATTCTCTGCTCTGCTATAACAGCTGAGACAATCAGGTACAGCTTCATCTTGTTTAATCTAAAGGCTACAGATTAAGTTTCAGCCAGTCCAGAAAGTGTTTAAAGGTGCCAAGTTAGAGTAGGTCTCTACTCCCTGGAGTACCCCAGATGATCCCTAAATCTCTCAGTTTAATAATCACCCATTAACCAATTGCCATAGTAGCTGGCTCAAGCATCTTGTTTTATGAG
>NW_015253789.1:0-488 GCF_001447785.1 Gekko japonicus
GCTTGGGCTGGCACTAGGCAGAACCACTGTGCGGAAGAGCAGCAGTGACCTTTTCAGGCTATAAAGAGCTGGCTGTGGGAGCAGCTGGGACTGGGAAGCTGAGGTGCTTACTTCTCCCTACCTTCTTCCGCCTCACAAGGGGTATGAGTGTGTCACTGTATTGATCTGCTATACCAAGCCCCATGGTAGGAAGACACGGCAGTGGGGTGCCTGGCTCAGCAACACCCCAACGGTGAAGGACACCTCCTGCTGCCCCTCAGGTAGTAGGCCTTTGGCCCCTCATTCCCCCTTGGGAATAACACTTGCCAGCCAAAAGGTTCTTACCCCTGGCCTTCAAATTTGCAACAATGAGCAAAATTTTGCAGTAGGAGGCGAAAATATCACCATACATATTTCCAAACTTCCTGTCTCTATGCTACCAGGACAATAAACAGAAGAATAACTCATATCCAGAGTGGTGTAGTGGTTAGAGTTCGGACTTGAAACTG
>NW_015253790.1:0-488 GCF_001447785.1 Gekko japonicus
AATGCTACAGTTGTGGAGGGAAGGTGGAGCAAATGCTTAGTTCGGAAGACAGTACCCTCAAGTCTAACTGAAGCATCAGAGAAGGGCAAATGGGTGGGGGCCGTTTCTTTTCCAAATGTCACCCATCTGAACGGAGAAAAGCACAAATTGTGGACGGTGGTAATGCCCATTAACTGCACCTCAGAAAGATTCCCGAGTGGTAATTAAAGCCCATCACAAGGGACGTGCGATTCCAGCCATAATGAAAACTTCAGATCCTTTTGCGGTGGGTAACGAAGAAGAACTTGGAAAGGTTATTCTCTCGGACGTCTTCCTTCGAGAACGGTTTGTTGGTTTCCCCTCCCTCTTTGTAAAATGAAGGCTTTATACTACTTGGCAGGCTGCTCAAACAAGGTGTTTTACAGAAAACAACTTGCCAGATTGAGAAAACAAGGTTCTTTGCACATAGTGGGCAAAGGTGCTTTTGACTGCAATCTTTCCAAAAAGAT
>NW_015253791.1:0-488 GCF_001447785.1 Gekko japonicus
AAGCAGTGGGAAATTGTGCAGAGACGGGGGTGGGAGGGCTCTGGATGTTACTTTCTGGTTGGCAGACAGCTTCCTCCGACTTTTTGTGATTGCTAAACCCTTCTCAGCCTCTCTTTCTCAAGTGACCAGTGCCTCTGCTCGTCACTTTCCTTTCGATAATCCTTCCGTGGTGTTCTAAATTCCTAATTTCTACCCTTTGATTGAAGCCACATTTCTGTATGCCTGCCTGAACATGAAAATCTTTCCAGAAAAGCTGCAGGCTGGTTTGGGCCGGTAGCATAGCTCTTGCTTGCTTTGCAGTTCTTGCGGGCGCTTACATAAACTGAGGACGGAGGGGGAAGAAAATATCAAGGGCTTGTGTGTGCTGAAACTCTCCTAGCAGCGGTCAGACTTCCTTCGCTCTGGCAACGCTTCTGATCTTTTGAAACACCTGCAGATTTCAAAGGATCCTGGAACAAATTTGTGTTGCAGCTGGCTCTCTTCAACTT
>NW_015253792.1:0-488 GCF_001447785.1 Gekko japonicus
GAGTAGTTTACAGAGCTCAGCAGACAGAGGGACACCGTTTTAGTATTTTAAAAAGAGAAACTCTGGTAAAGTCGAACTAAAACCAACTATGAAAAAGTGTCACTATACCAAAAACAATATAATGGACACTGGTGTTCTTGACCATGTAAGTAAGTGACAGAGAGGAATGCAGCAACAGGAATAATTCATTCATGGTATCCAAAGTCCTCACCTCTCGAATTTCCTTAATTTTTGCTCCTGCTTTGCCAATAAGCGAGCCACACTGGCTGGCTGGGATGACTAGCCTAAGCGTCACAGGTGGTTTGGATATAGTGCTCCCATTGGCAGGGCCTGTCCCCAAGTCCTGAAATAAAGCAGAATTAATGGTGTGAATTTTAAAGAATGGATTCCATCACAATCACCTTTCTCCACAATCTTCCTATCACAATTCCCTACAATCCCTTGCAAGTGCATAGAATTCTATGTTGTGCCCCTTTGTTCCACCAGGT
>NW_015253793.1:0-488 GCF_001447785.1 Gekko japonicus
TCACCACAACCAATCTTTATACTTGAAATTATGAAATAGGAAGCACAAGTTGAAACATAGCTTTAGATGGTGCAACTGGCAGTAGTGTTCCTTCTAACGGGAGTTAGTGATGCACCTACTCCGTCTGTAGCTTTGCTTGGCTTTTGGGCCTCACTTAGGTGGGAAATATGGAGTGATCAGAGATGTTTTATATATTGCCTTGTCAGTATGCATGGCTTCTGTGTCAATTTTTGTACAGTTGAGTGGGCAATAAGTATTGATTTGCCTGTGTGTAATATCCTGGAAGCTATATATTGAACACATAGAAGATTTAAAAAGCTTTTGGCTTGGATTCTGTAATGAAACACAGTAGATTCAGCTCAATTTTTTATTGGGGGGGGGAGAGAAAAAGACAACAGGAATTGAATTTTATTATGAAAAGTGTTTATTAGGCAGTCTTGAAGATAGGAAATCATGCTGATATATTCTTCACTGTAATTTCTTTCATC
>NW_015253794.1:0-488 GCF_001447785.1 Gekko japonicus
GCTCTTTAGCAGGTAAGCTGTTAAAATTTCTCCAGTGTCTTTACTGTAGATATGGCAAAGTCTAGATGAGCCACTATTGAGCTTAGAGTCCAAGTACATCTTATGCCATTTTTATTTTAACCAGCTGTTTTTACATGCGAGCATAGTTTCCAGGATACACTCACTCATTCATTCATTCCATTTGTATCCCGCTGTCCCCCACTTGTCAAGGAGGAAAATGGCACAGGAAGAGAGGAAGACTTTAACCCTTTCCTCCCGTTTCCTCACTAAGAAATGCTATCCCCAACCTTCTTTTACCGCCTGTGGAATCTGTAAGTTCCTAATCAACTGAACCTGTAAATTCCTAAACAACTACTGAAAAGTAATTTGGTCACTGCCACAAAACAGTAAAACTCTGCTTCACTGGAAAGTAATCAAAACTTTTGGTGTCATTGGGAAAAGCTAGAATTCTCTACTGGAGCCCCGGTCACATGGGCCGGATATCGCAA
>NW_015253795.1:0-488 GCF_001447785.1 Gekko japonicus
TTAACTACTGTGTAGTTGTGCAACTACTGGGTAGCTGTTTTATGTACTACTGTTTTAACATTTTATTTTGATTTTTAAATCACAAACTAGAAAGAGCCATCGCTTTCCAAGAACAAGTTCCCCCTTAATAACATCTCCTAGTTGAAGACTGTGTGCTTCAAAGAGAACCATTTCAGATGATGTACCTGGTCTCTCATTTGACCTTCTCCCTGCTGCTGTCAATGCCCACAATGGATTACTGTGACTTTAGCACCCTTCTTTCCCACAATCCCCTTCTTGGCTCCTGGCAATTAGAGAGCTTGCTTTTGCACACTGCTATTAACCATAGGGCAAATCACTGGTTACAAACCCCTCCCCCCAGTAAGTCATTATTCTAAGGCAAACATTTCAAAATTGTGCCTGGCAAAGTCACTTCTGTTGCAGGGCAGCTGTTGTGGCTGTGCCCCCGTCTTGGTCCTGTCTTACAGCCAGGGGTCATTTCGTAGAAA
>NW_015253796.1:0-488 GCF_001447785.1 Gekko japonicus
TCTAGTCATACCCCAGGCCAGATTATCCTTCTGCTCATCTGTCCGGCCAGTGTCACTTCCACGTATGGCTTTCTCACTTCCCTCACTTGCTGCAGCTCAAAATGCCCCCTGATCTTGGGGCTCAGGGCACTTCCCTGGGAGCAGCATTGGAGGACATTTTGGGCTGCAGCAAGAGGGGGAAAGATGAGAAAGTTGCACTCTCAAAGCAAATATTGAACACGGACACTCCAGTGGATGCAAGCCAGTAGTTATAGCATTTCACAGAATCATAGAATCATTTGAGGTACAAACTCATCAGAACAAGGAAAAATAGAAAATACCCAAAGGAACTACCAGGACTACCTGAGCCATCTGTCTGTGTGCGAAGCTACTCACAAAGTATGTGTGTAGAAGAGTGGATGGGACAAAGGAAATGAAACATTAGCTGTTATACATGCTTTAGTTAGCAGTGACTGACTTTGCGTGATGATCTGTCAATGGAGTTTTTT
>NW_015253797.1:0-488 GCF_001447785.1 Gekko japonicus
CCCATTGAAGTCATTGAGCTTGGAAGGGTGTAATTCCGTTTAGGACTGTGCCATACTCTTGTGGACCTGGATGCTGTTTCCAGCATATGTCTCTTCGTGCTGCACAAAGAATGCTAATTAAAAATCTCATTAAGAAAGAAAGATCTCAGTAGTCCATAAAATTGCATGACAGTGGCATCCATCAGTGCCTCAGGTCAAAACCAAAGTTTTCTAACTGCCAACATTGCAGGTTCTCTCAGCCCGGTGCCTTCACTTTCAAGCTGCTTTCTTTCCACAACTCTAACCACCACCCATAACAACATTGTTTGTAATCAAGCCTTTAGCTGTCAGTTCTCATGGTGAATGCTCAGGTGGCTGAGAATTGTGCTGGCCATTTTGCGGTGAGATTGACTCTGAAAAGATGACAGCAGTGAGCCCCCGTCCTCCCTCTCTCATATGCTGGAATAGATATGATTGGGAAGAAGTACAGGCAGCAGACATGCACAGTA
>NW_015253798.1:0-488 GCF_001447785.1 Gekko japonicus
ATGTCAAATATTTAAATCTTGAGTAATTTGATCTCTCAAATTTACCATCCATAGTTGCAAATTTCTCATCAATTCTCTTTTCAAGCCCTTCAAAGTTATTGGATGTTTGTTTGAATACTTTAAGGAGGAATTCAGGTGTAACTGTCTTCTCTGTAGATAGATCTGTTGATTTTTATCTAGTAGACATTTTAGACCTTATAATTCATAATCCCATGACAGAAGGCTTAATGCTGCCAAAGAAAAAGGAGACAAAGCTCCAAATATTATTTCCAGTTGAGGTGGATTAATACCTTTCAGTGTACTTAATAAATATGCTAGCAAAATTGTAATCTAGTTGTAATTAATTGTAATCCAAACTCAGAGCTCCACTCCAAAGTTATAATAAATTGGTTGTAAACCTATGACAGCCCCCCAGCCCCCAGCAATTACAGCATCCTCTGATGTGGCACTACAACTGATGGGTAGGGTTGCCAAATGGCACTCACCTC
>NW_015253799.1:0-488 GCF_001447785.1 Gekko japonicus
TTTTTTGGGAGGGGAGACTTGAGAAATCAGGTATTTTACAATAATCCTGCCATTCCTTGAAGGAGTTCAGGACAGCATTCTGTTCCTTTATGCGCAGAGCAGCCCTGTTAAGAGACCTACATATGATGTTGGAAGGCAGCATTATGTTAAGGCATTACCGTAGGCATGCAATGGAAGTGCCTATTTAAAAGCAGAACTGCCAGAGAGGTCAGCGTTTTCCCCACAGGACAGAGTTCTGAAAATCAGGATGTTTGGAAAACAGCAGTCTTCTCTGAACGTCTGAGCTGGAGATCATCCCTCCTGTGTAGACACAAGTGACCAAGAATCTTCAGGTTGTGGAAGAAATATTCCTCTGCATGAAGACGGTTTCAGAGGGGAAGCCGTGTCGGTCTGCAGTAGAACAGCTCGATTCGAGACCAGGAGAACTTCAGAGAACTGCACGATTTTCAAGGTACGGATTTTCAAGAGTCAAAGCTCCCTCTGTCAGT
>NW_015253800.1:0-488 GCF_001447785.1 Gekko japonicus
GAGAGAGAGAGAGAGAGAGAGAGGAGATTAAGCACATATACATTTTAATTTGTTAACTGCCTCGATCGCCCTTGCGAGGGCAAAAATGTGCGGTGTACATTTTGTAAAAGAAATCAGTACTCCAGTGGGGAATAACCTGATTTTACAATGCATGTGTTCCCCCCAACATATTCCAGTCTCACAACTTTTAACTGCGGTACATCCCACCTCCTTCTCCTCTCCCCTGTCATGCTTCAAGTGGCCTCAGAAATATGCCAGTTTCCCACCCTCCTATTATGAATCACTTATCTTCTCCCTTCGTTTCTGCAGGTCTCTTAAGGAACCAATCTCTTTTATTGTGGAAATGTCACAGGGAGGTGGATTCGAGCTCTTTGAAAGTACTTTGAGAGTGCTCCCCATAGTGTCTTTTTCTCCAAGATCTAACAACAACTTCTCACTGTTGTTTATTTTAAAATCCTAAAGGTTGCACCGGGATTGAGAAACTGATT
>NW_015253801.1:0-488 GCF_001447785.1 Gekko japonicus
TTCCTGTGGTGAATTGCAGCTGTGGGGTCAGCCTTTGTGTCTCTTTTCTTAACTACTTTTTCAGGTGGAACAATTGTGTACGTAGTACTGTTCATGTTCAGCTTAAAATATTTTTAGATTGTTTTCCTAATAATCCCGAGAAGTCAGTTTACTGGTGAGTCCAATACATTAACGTGCGTACTTCCTGGGGGAGAGCAGTCTTCCCCCATCTAGTGAGAGCCTCTCCAATTGCAGCAAAAAACCAGGACACAGAAGAAAACTTGGAGAACTCGAACTTGGAGAATGAGGTAGAAAAGAAATAATTTTTTCCCCTTCTCATTCTGCAAAAACCAAGCACAGAAAAGGGAAACCTCCTGTTCTTTTCCCACCACTTGCTGGGTTTTTGTAGGAAGTGAAGGGAGAAAACCACTGCTCCTCTCTTGTTCTTTGTAGAAGAAGAGAGGGTCGTTTCTTTCTTTTCAAGTAGGATTTTGCCGGGGGCAGCAGCA
>NW_015253802.1:0-488 GCF_001447785.1 Gekko japonicus
CTGGAGTGATCAGATGGAGGACATCCATCTGCGGCCTGTTGCAAGCATCAGATAGAGGACTTTCTTCGGTACCTTTTAACTCCAGATCTTCGGCCGGACACGACAAATTTGCAATGGGTGCGTGACGCCTACCAGATGTGCCCGTTTGCGCCCCTTAAAACCCGCCCGGCATCCATGAGTATCCTGTGGCAACTTCTGCGTGTGATCGGGGCCACCCTTTCCTTTCCCCCACCAAGCTAAGCTATAGCTGTAGAGCATAGCTTGGCAGGGAAAGCGACAAATCCTGAGAAGGAGGAGGGAAAGGGCACAGAGGAGCAAGGGGGTGCATGCTATTTCAAAAGCGGGGCTTATTTCTGTCCCATTCCCATAGTGGAGACAGTGGATTTTTATGTATATTTATAACATTGATAACATTTACCAGCCGCATTTCTCCCATGCGGAACTCAAGGTGGCTTACAGTCTAAACAAACCAGCGATAAAAGACACAA
>NW_015253803.1:0-488 GCF_001447785.1 Gekko japonicus
TTATAGGAGGTATTACCTGATGCAAGCAAGGCTTCTTGTTTTTGGTGCCACAGCTTTGAGGATAGCTTCAGTTGTGGAAGTGTTTGATGCAAGTGTTTTGTGGGGCTGAGCTAAGTGTTCTGTTTTACACCTTTGCTGTAAGAGGCAATTGTGAGAAATATTGCTTGTTTAAGCAAAGCTGTTGGGTTGCCAGGAATCAGCTCTTTCAGAAAGGAGGCTTCTTCCCAGCAGTGACTCATTCCAACATCAGCATGCAGCTGGATCGCTTAAGTGGGATGCACATGTGATTTACAAGCCGTATCACCCAGCTATCGAACCAGCCAATTACTACCTTGTCTAGAAAGGTCATCTGGTTTCGTTGTCTGACACACGGTGCCGGATATGGGATCGGATTTGTTGATGATGGAATAGAAATGTTAAATGTCAGGTGCTCAGCTTTGTTTGGAGGCATCCATTAAAAACGGCTGTGTGAAACAGTGATGAACAGG
>NW_015253804.1:0-488 GCF_001447785.1 Gekko japonicus
GGTCACCCCCATGGGGTAGAGGTAAGGATAGAGTAATAAATGTTCCCCTTCCCTGACATGTTATGTCCAACAGCGAGATAAGTCTGGAGTCTTTAAAAAATGCTCCGTTCAAGTCGCCATTTCCCTGGAAGTCACAGATGGAGAACTTCTATCCCTCAGACGGCTGCATGATAAAGCCTAAACCTGGAGAGGCCCAAAGCAGCTGTTCTATACAAACTGGACAGTTCCCAAGTCACTGCCAATCCTTGTCTTTTGAGCCAGTTTTATGGGAGTGTGAGAGAACAACATAAAAGGAGAACAAATCTTTACTCTGCCCCTCTCGTCTCCCCCCACGGAAACTCCGTTTAGAATTGAGCCCTATTTCTTCAATCAGTTTCAGTCTCATACAAGATTCTCCCCCCCAATGTAAGACAGATGGCCATGAATTTAAGACAACTCCCTTAAAAATACATATATCTCTCTCTATCTATCTATATATATGTGTGTGT
>NW_015253805.1:0-488 GCF_001447785.1 Gekko japonicus
AGGTTATAAGTGAAGTCAATGAGTAAATAAATATCTGTGTTTACTGTAGCAGCTTTGGATAATGCCCTTTCCCCTTGTTCCGAAAGAGCTTCCAGTAAGTTCCAGAGTTGAGGACCTGAACTTGTAACTTTTCCGACTTGCTCTTTGAAAAGAATGTCCTATTTTAAAAAAACTGTTAATTGAAGACTACTGTCACTTTTGAATAATCCATGGGTCATTCTACATGTGAGCCAGCGAAGCCTTCAATTTGACACTGTCACCATGCTACAGAGCTTCCAAGTCACTGAGCAAGAAAGTCTGGGCAAGTTAGAATGGAGTCTGCAGTTGTGTGGGGGGTGGTGGGGGGTGGAAGGGCCTCTGGTGACTTCACAGGTGTCTGTAGGCAGGCAGGATTACAAAAACACCCTAAACTTGAGGGCAGCCAGTCACTTTTGGTGGCTTATTTGCAAGGCTGTGGAGCAGAGCCTCTTTTCACTGCATTCCACTCA
>NW_015253806.1:0-488 GCF_001447785.1 Gekko japonicus
CCCCCCCCCCGACTGATGCTTATTTTCATATAACCATCTGTACCCAAACTATACTATTGGTCTCAAATCCTCCTAAATTATCTCTTCAAGAATGCTTTGAAAAAATATTGCCTTGAAACCAGGCACATTCCACTGGGAAAAGACAAAAATCCCAGAGCCACAAACGATTGTTCCCGTTGTGTAAATACGCAAGCTGCTCAGAGCTTGCATTGTCCCTCAAGTTTACTTTGGGGGATAAAAAGAGCATATAATTTCTCCTCGGCATGTAAACCCTCGGATTCCACCACTGGTTTCCCTCCCCCTACAATAAAAACATGGTTTTGAGAAGGGTTCCAGATTCCTGAAGTTATTTAGATCAGGTTTGCTGCGTTTCCGGAACGTTCTACCAGGCTAGCCGGGACCAGCCTGGCTACCCCACCCGGACTTATGTTTCACTGTCCCAGATGGCCGTATGAGGTACAGTGAAATCTGAAATGGGGAATGGAAGT
>NW_015253807.1:0-488 GCF_001447785.1 Gekko japonicus
GGGGGGGGGGCTTGCTGGTGATGTCATCATGATGTCACTGGCAATACAGAGATGCCACTTCCAGGTCACATTGGAATTGACCTCATTGCATAGAGGCGGTGCTCTAGCTTTGGCCCCAGCTGGGTGGTGGCAAGCGCACCTGGTGGGGGAATGGGAGACCTTCCAACAAAGCAGGAGACTCGGCCTCCCTAGCTGGGTCCCAGAGGCAGTGTGATCTTGCTTTATATAGCAATCTCCTTTGCTTCCCCCTGTGCTGTACCACACCCACCGGGTCTTTTCTGTGGGCTACTAGAAAAACCTCATCCTTTGCGGGGCAGTGAATTTGAGTGACGTTTCCGAAAGCCGAAAGCGAACAAGCAGCGCATGAAGGCAACATTGCCTCCCTTAGTGTGTGTCCTCTATCATGTAATAAAGGTACACTGTTTTTGAACACTGAGTTTCTATTTTATTACTGCATCCAATGCTGATTTATAAATCTTGCTTCTGTG
>NW_015253808.1:0-488 GCF_001447785.1 Gekko japonicus
ACCACGGCTCCTCCCCAGATTTGGTCCATGGGCCACCACTTTCGCTCTCCTTCTCTAAGCAAGCTAGCAGCGTCGGTACCAGTTTGTAGACCAGACCGGGGAGGAAACTCACTACAGGCTCTGTGACGTTTTACCTGACACAGACCTTCAGGAGGACGTGTCTGAACCGCATCTTCAGATCCACGTCGTTGGCCTTCACAGGGCTTCGGGAGAACATCAAAGCATAAATCCTAGCTTTGAAGAGACCGAAAATAGACAACTAAAGGAGCCGGCGGGATAAGAGGCTTGCAAAAGTATCAATGGAGAAAAAGAGAGAATGTTTTTTCCCCCTTCTCCGCTCAGAATGCTAGAGCTCAGGGTCGCCCCAGGCCAAGTTTCAGCGAAGGTGAAGGTTGCTGGCAGTAGAGGGCAGTCCAAAGGAAGAAGTTTTACAAAACGCAGCATGCGGAACTCACTGCCACAAGATAGAGCGATGACCACTGGCTGGC
>NW_015253809.1:0-488 GCF_001447785.1 Gekko japonicus
CTGGAGGGCCAAGCCAGGCAAAATGCTAGAGGTCGATAATTAGATCTCTGGAGCATTTCAGCTGCTATGAACAGCAGTGTGAGTCCTTCTGGCACACTTTGGAGTCTGGGCGATTCCAGCTCATCTGGCAGAGCAGAGCAGTCCTGGAACGGCTACAAAACGGAATCATCAAGAAGTTTCCAATCTGAAATCTGGCTCAGATTATTTTTAAACCAGCCCCTCCCTTCCTGGCCTCAGCCATGCCCAATTCCCAATCGACAATCTGGGGGTAATAATACCAGCCTCCCTTACTGGAGGAAAACAAGACAAGATGTTAGTCCACAAATCAAGTCTGAGTTCTCCCAACCTAAATTGCCTTCCCTGCAGCCAGACTGCGGCTGCAGGAAACTTATTTCCCCAAGATCCACCGAACTTGATTCAGATCAGGACCACAGCGCAGGGGGAGAAGGGGCCACTGCCGTCCCTCTGTGTGATTTCCCCAAGTTGAA
>NW_015253810.1:0-488 GCF_001447785.1 Gekko japonicus
CCTCAGGATTTTGCTTGAGGTAAGTCCAGTGTTAACCTAAAGTTCTGTGGAACCTAAGGATTTGTAATAACCTAGAGATTTGTGGAAACGTCACCCCATTCTTATGAGAACACTTTTGGTCAATGTTAACATTTCTCAGATGTCTCATCCATGCAGAAACTTACAGAGTCATCTTGATTTTGTACTTTGGGCAAGATTTGAGCCAAAATTTATTCACTGAAAGTTCCTAACTCATGTTATAGCAAGTCAAACAGGTTGAACAAAGCTATAGCTCAGTTCCTCTGTAGATTAATTCAAAAAAACTTATACAAAATAACCATCCCAGTCTTACAAATCAGCTTAGAATGAATTGCTTACTTCTAACAGTGTGATCCTACAGAGAACAGCTAGATTCAAATCCAATAGCACCAAAATAGAGACCAACAAGGTTTTCAGCCACCAAGCTTCCCAGAGTCTGAAACTATCCTATGCAGAATTACTCCAGTCTA
>NW_015253811.1:0-488 GCF_001447785.1 Gekko japonicus
TAGTCCATATGAATCAGCCCAATTAAGGACTGTGTGGAAGCTGTTTGAAGCCAAAAAAGGATATGGGAAGGATATGTTCATGTGTACATGCACAGAATTGTCGCTGTCTCTAGCAATGTGAGCAAGAATGCTTTACATACAATTTAGGCAGATCCAGAGACACAGCCTTTCTATTATTTGTCAAATATATTTGCTATTTTTATGGTTTTACACTGGCCCAATTAATGTTCTGCATGTGGCTCCTCAATTTTGGAATCCCCCCCCCCCATTTGTGTGATGTCATATCACGTGAACTTCCAGGGCAAGATTTTTTTTTAAAAAAATCCTTTTTTATCCATTTTTTTTTCTTGATGGTTCTATCTGCTACTCAACTCTGTTAGTTTTATTCCTTATGATATTTATGCCACTTATCTTATTCACTTGATTGCATCGACCCTTATCTAGATTTTATGTGGTTTTGTCTTAATTTTGCCTTCTGTTTTTAGACT
>NW_015253812.1:0-488 GCF_001447785.1 Gekko japonicus
AAGAAGTATTTCCTTTTATCTGTTCTAAGATAAAGAAGTAGCAGAGCCATGTGGCTTCAGCAATGTGGAATCCGCTCTCATGCCTGCTTTACTGTGCACTACTGTGCACTATCATACTAGAATTCAAGACTCGCTAGACAAAGGAGCTTCTATTAAGAAAAACCAGGTATGCTTCAATTTTTTAAAATAAGGGTTAGTTGGATGTGGCCTGGACTGCAGCCAAGACTGCTAGAATTCAACCAAGTTCTATCACCTGACCTATCTCAGGCTCCAGCCTGGTTCTATTATTTTTGAAAATTAAAATTGGGCAACTATGTGGAATGTCTATTACCTCCATGAGCCCAGGAACCTTAGGAGCTTGCAACTGAGTGCACCAGATATTAGACACCATAGGAAAAAGAAAGCTGCTACCATTCCCAGTATCCCAGGCTTGAACAATACATGCCTCTATAAACAACAGAGCTTCAGTTATAGTCTTCAGCACAGAG
>NW_015253813.1:0-488 GCF_001447785.1 Gekko japonicus
TTTTGCTAGTATGATACAATGCATAAATGCATGTGGTAATTGCATATGACCATTACTTATTATTTTCTACACCGATGTAATTTACATGCAGGAAAAATGTAATGGCACAGGTCTAAGATATTTTAGAATACTTGTTAACTGCAGTGATCACATCTTCAGTAAAAGCAACTCCTTTGTACATATTAATAATCATGTAGTTATTAAAATCATGTTTATGGTTTTAATGTAAGAGTCTGGTTCCTTTGATTTAATTTTCAATTTTGAATTGAAATTCTAGCAAAGTGAAGTTAATGTTTCAACTCATTGAAATTTAATTTGATCTTCAATTCCAGTTGGCATTTCACATATGAAGCAAATGTTGTAAAAAGACTTGTGCTTGTTTTGGGAGGTTAGATAAAGTCTGGAAAGCTAGGGTTCTTGTAAGAGTTTATTAAAATAGCTGTAAAGTGAAAAGGTGCTTAGTAAAGCCAGTATTTCTTTGTGATTCT
>NW_015253814.1:0-488 GCF_001447785.1 Gekko japonicus
AGCTCTAGTGCGAAATCAGCCCTGGAGTTCCATGCTCAATTCCCCGATATGTGGGGGACTGATTTGGATTGGAACCACAGTGTCAAGGGAGAAGGGGGTTTAAACCACACCATTTCCTCAACCCAAAACAGCCCTGTGTAACCACTAAGTTTTCACTCGTTTGAATGTCTGGGGTTGAATTGTCTTTATCCAAGACATGGGTTGTATTACAGTGAAGTATTAGATGTGCTAAATCTGAGCAGTCTACTAAGCCAAATTCTGAATGGAGAATTCATGTGCATTATCATTTATTTCAGTGTTGAGCCAAGAGGAAAGGTGATGTACAAATAATTTAATTAATAAATTTTGTCTAACTATGTGATCATTACTGCTTTGCAATGGGGAGCACTCAGTACTTTCTAGCATTACTACAGGTTTTTAAAACTTGAGCCCTTGCAGTCTCTCGACAATGTCCCAATTTGAATCATGGTGGTTAATGAATCAGTGGA
>NW_015253815.1:0-488 GCF_001447785.1 Gekko japonicus
CCCCCAGTTAGTCTACTAGATTTTCTGTGGGGTATTCACTTCAGTAGCTAATGTGCTTGCAGAAGGACGGTCTTGGGCTTTTTTGAAGTGTTGTGTGATTGGGAAAGGCAGAAAACAATTTATGGAGCCTGAGGACTTGTCCAGGTTAGCTCCTGCCTAAATACCTATGAGGATAAACTCTTAAGGGGTTTTTCTCTGTGACTATCTTTCCACAGAGCAAACCAAGAGCAGTATGCTCAGAACTCTGCGCTATGCAACAAAGCCTATTGAACGTAGTCCAAATGGGAGGCCATCACCTGAAAGAAAAGGTAGGCTTCAGGAGTGAAGGTATTTCTTCAGTTGCAAGTGTTCTGTTTTTTTTGCTGGTCAAACCCTTTCTTCCTTCCCATTTGATAGACCGTTCAGCCAACATTGTCCTCCTCTGGTCTACTTTGCCTTCTCTGAAAAGTCTATCAGGCTTCAGAATAGATCAAGATGGGTAGCCATGT
>NW_015253816.1:0-488 GCF_001447785.1 Gekko japonicus
GGATTAGCGGGCATGCCCGTCTGAACGCACCCTGTGTTCTTGAGTGGTGTAGCATCATCACGCACTGAAGTTAGAAAGGACACAGATTTACAGCAGTGTGGTGTGCCACCCTGAACCCTAGCAATGGGCAAGTGGCATGAAGCCTGTAGATCAGTTGAGCTGCAACTCCGACCTTTGCTTCGTCAACAAGGTGGCCCTTTGCTGCAGTTTAATCTTGTCCAACCCATCAGGTACAGTTCAGTGGTGGAGGGAACAGCTGACATGCAGAAAGTCTCAGGTTAAATCCATCTTTAATGGAAAGGATTTCAGGAAGCAGGGATAAGAAAGATCTTGGAGAGTTGCTGCCGGTCCGAAAAGACAGAAAGAACTGGGATAGATGGACCAAAAGTTGGATGCAAGTATAAGGCAGTTTTGTGTGTTTTCAGAGACAGCATGTAAGTGCACCTTGGTTTCAGCAGAGCTGGGTGGACAGTGAGAGCCAGTTTGGT
>NW_015253817.1:0-488 GCF_001447785.1 Gekko japonicus
CTCCTTGAAAGGAGGACACAGCTAAGATGCAGCAATATGTATCATATCACTGGCTCTTGATCTTTACAAGAA
The DNA here is from genome assembly GCF_001447785.1 of Gekko japonicus. NCBI lineage: Eukaryota > Metazoa > Chordata > Lepidosauria > Squamata > Gekkonidae > Gekko > Gekko japonicus. The sequence goes on from NW_015253817.1 coordinate 73, forward strand.
AGCTCCAGGTTACTTCATGAATGTGTCTTGGATGAAAAACTTCCGCAAGGGAGCTCAACATTCTGAACTCACGAGCCCCTTGTGTGGCAAGAGAGTGAGGTACAACGTCTTGAACATTTAATATATTTACACCCCACTTTTCCCACAGGGACTCAAGGCAGTATACCAGAGGTATCCTATCCAGACCTGCTTGGCTTCAGCAAGGCTGCTGCATCTTGCACCTTCAGACCAGGCCCTAACCCAGCAGCCAAGAAGCCCTGAGCAGGAGGTTGTAGAAAGCAGGCTGGTTTCTCTGAGAATGGTTCTCTGAGAGCACAGGACAGAGGCCTTATGCCAGTCACCTGAAGAAGAGCAGCAAAGTACTGAACACATTAAAGCCCAACCCTCCAGGTAGGTTCATCTCCGTCCCCACCCCC
>NW_015253818.1:0-488 GCF_001447785.1 Gekko japonicus
CTTAGAGTGATGTAGCGCTCACTCCGACAAAACTAACTCGGAGCGCCCCTCACTCACAGGCCAAGGGGAGTTTCTCTTCCTAATCCTCGCCCACCACTCAAGTCACAAACCGGCAGCTGTACCGTTCCCCCGAAGGCATCAGTTATCCGTCAGAGATTTCACTCACTCAAATGCCGGCTGGCAGGTGGCAGGCAGCGGAGGAGACGGCGAGAAGAAGAGGGAAAAGACATATTACTTTATTTCCTGTCAACTCATCCGACGAATGAGCGAATAGACGGACAACCTGCCAATTTATTATACTCCATGTATATGTAGCGGAGGTAAGAAAGGAAGGATGGGAGCAGTTCTCTCTGAGAGCTTGCCATCTCCATGGGTTGAAAGGCCTGGAGAAAACCCTTTTGCCAAGGCCGTGGCTCTCTTTCGCCCTTTGAAGACATCCCAGGTAGAGTTAGCTTGCTGGCAGTTTTAGTAGGCATGCAGGAAAGATG
>NW_015253819.1:0-488 GCF_001447785.1 Gekko japonicus
GTCTTTCCTTTTTGGGGGGAGTAAAATGACATTGGCCTGATGCCAGGAAAGGTGTAGAGAGCCCAAGTTCAAGATGGAGTTGAATAGAGTCTCCATAGGTTGGAGCAGGTCTTCTAAGAAGGTTCTGTAATATTCAATAGTATAGCCGTCCGGCCCTGGAGCTTTGTTGAGCTTCATGCTTTTTATTGCAGACTGGATTTCTGTTGCACTTTTTGAAGAGTTCATATAGTCCCTATGTTGCTCCGTAAGAGTAGGGATATTTGCTTTAGAAGATAGGTAAGAAGAGATGTCTCGCTCAGAGAGATTAGAAGAGGTGTACAAGGATGAGTAGAAATTTTCCATTTCATGTAAAATATCTTTGTTCAATGTTTAGTTTAAGCCATTTTTGCCTCGTAGAGTGTAGATATGTCTCTCTTCTCTTTGTTGCTTGAGTTTCCAGGCTAGAAATCATAGCATCTTTTAGCCTTTAGTGGATCTGAGATGTTTCC
>NW_015253820.1:0-488 GCF_001447785.1 Gekko japonicus
CATTCCTGCCACCTCCAGCCTTTTGGTCTCACAGCCCCAGTATCAGGAACAAGGCAGGGCAAGTGAGACAAGTGCCCATTATGGCTTCCACATCAGCGCTTGTGCCAGCAGGGCCCAGCTGACTGATGGCTCCACAGCTGAGTGTGATGCCAGGGCTCTTCTCCTCACCCTACCTCCTCTTGGCTCAGCTGCTTTCCCAGTTAATGGAGAGAGCTGGGTCTGCATGGGGAGGCTGGGAGCACTGGGAAGGGCCAGAGCACCAAGCACATTGGGCATCTCTAGACAATGCCAAAATTCCAGAACTCAAAAATTCCTAAAATGAAAACAACCCCCTAAAATTACAGCATGCCTTGTAGAAAACCCAAATCAAAAAATTAAACCAATTTTTTTTTGTCGTGCACACTGATTTTTGTGCTACTCTTTCTTAATGAATTGAAGACTGTTTGTAATGAATGGGTCATTTGAATTACCCACTACCAGCACAAGAC
>NW_015253821.1:0-489 GCF_001447785.1 Gekko japonicus
ACATATGATGGCCTGTTACCTTCCAATGGAGATTTTCCATTAGGGCTCCAGGTAACAGCCAGAGACCCACAAGAACATAGAAACATTCTGTTCATCTTGTTTGCTGCTTCTCCGAACAGCCGGGGCCATTATCAGCTACTCCAAAGAATTCCGATGACTCAAACCGAAAAAGCGGGTAGCAACATAATTCAAATGCTTCTATCATAGTGCAATCAGATGTTCACGTTATGGTTGAGAGCTTCTGAAAAGCAATTATGGATCAATCTGAAGCACTTTCCCTTGACTTTAGTATCTATTACTAGAGATTAGTGCTGTCTAGCCCTTTTGTTTCTAAACCAGTAGCTATAGAACTGTCAACCTGTTTTCCTCCCCGATCATGGCTTTTATTTATTTAAAACGTTTGATGTCTCTTTTCAACCCAATTTAGGGTATCCAAGGCAGCATATATAAAATGCATACACAACTATCTATCTATCTATCTATCTATCT
>NW_015253822.1:0-488 GCF_001447785.1 Gekko japonicus
TCTCTCTCTCTCTGTATATGTTCCAAATATAACTCTAAAAAAATTAAGTCCATTAAATTAATTTGCACTAACATTAGTTTTTCTGACAAGAGGCACCAATGTCTTGTACATTACTACTGGAAGAGAAAAAGAAAGTAGGATTAACCCAGTTGCACAGTGAAACTGTGCTTCCTTTTAGCTTTAATTTTTATGATAGTAAAATGTATTAAACTAGCAAAGCCATCACTGAGAGCTGGAGCATAATATCAAATTTCAGCTTACGAGTCAGTTGACAGTTGTGAAAACGTGCTCAGGCAATCCTGGGCGAGAGCATTATAATGCAATTAGGATGAAAAATAATGCTCATATGTAAAATGTAATTTAATGAGAAATGTACATTGTATTTTACTGGTCATGAGAGCCAAGGGCTTATATCACTTACTGGAATTGGCATTTTTTAAAAATGGCACTATGCAAGCTGCTTTAACATGTCTACCTGAATGTCTACC
>NW_015253823.1:0-488 GCF_001447785.1 Gekko japonicus
TCTATCTCTTCGTATCTTAGATGTGACTGCAATCAGCGCTCCTCTGATCACCGCTTTCATGGCATCCCATAGCAAGGCTGGGGACGTATCCTCTGAAGCATTTTCTTTGAAGAAATTTTTAATGTCCGTATCTATCCTTTCCTTGACCAACGGGTTTAATAAAATCGATCTGTCCAATGACCAAGTCCGATCTTTGTTTGTTTTTTCTGATAACTCTATACTGCCCTCCATCCATGCATGATCTGTAAGATGTTTGGATTCAATATTCATGGATGTCAGTTGGGAAACCAGGGTGTCTGAGACTAGTATATAATCTATTCTGGTGAATACATCATGTCTAGGTGAGAAGTACGTAAAATCCTTGAGATTTGGGTGTAGACATCTCCATGCGTCAACAAGGCGGTATTTTTCCAAAATTGCCTTCATGTTGTTCTTGGGAAATGATCTGTGAGTTTTGTTAGGATCAGATTTCCAGGTTCTGTCCATGG
>NW_015253824.1:0-488 GCF_001447785.1 Gekko japonicus
GTTCAGCTCAGGCTGAACAATGTGAACAGATGCTGGACAGGGTTGTTCAGAAGCCAATTCGCAGACGGTCAGGGGATCAGCTGGGAGACAGCTGCTAGCCTCCCTCCTGGGAATGTTTGCTAGGTTGCAGCCTTGCTATGAGACAGCAATGAGTCAGCCCATCAGCTGAGAATGGGCTTCTAATCTCCCAGCCCTGGAAACTTTGCTGCCTACCAGCCTGCTGATGGGACATTCCAAATTTTGGGGAGCGGGTGCCACAAACTGACTCCCAGCTGATCAGCGGATCAGCTCAGAGTCTGCTTCTAATCCATCCTCATCACCCAAAAGTGCTGCATCTCAGGGTAGCTGGGGTGTAGCTAAGTTGGAGATCCTTAACTTGGCTGCATTTAAGCCTTGTTGAGACACAGGCCCTCTGATTCCCCCCTCCCCCATCACTGCACCTGGCTTAGACATAGCAAAGTTAGAGATCAGAGGCTAGCTGATCTGAG
>NW_015253825.1:0-488 GCF_001447785.1 Gekko japonicus
AATCTCCCGGACCAGGACTAACTCTCCCCTGCTGTACAACGTGACTTCGCAACCCTACTCCCGCGTGGTGCTGGGATTTGTGCTCACGTAGCGAAGGAGACACACTCTAACACATACACAGCTACCCGAGTCCACAGAACAGTCGAGTGAAGTTCACTGCCACCAAATGTGGTGGTGACCCCTACTGCAAATGAGTTTTTAAAAGCCCAATGATTGGTCCATCGATGGCTTCGTGTTAAAACAAAATGGAAGATGTGGGGATTATGGGAGTGGACTGAATCGTATAACCAGTGACTTGGGTTGCAGGCCAAATTTAAGTTAAAAGCCTTTCTCGTCTGTCATTCTCCTTGGACGAGCCTCTTCGTTTCTCTGGGCATTGAGCATTTCGTCCTCCCCCACCCCCCGTGCCCAAGTGGCTTCACTGCTACTGGACAGTAGGAGCTGCACGTTTGAACCGTGCCTTGGAACCCCCAGGCAGGTGAGACTAC
>NW_015253826.1:0-488 GCF_001447785.1 Gekko japonicus
GATCTGGTACTCAATTGGCAGCCAGTGCCATTGGCGTAGCACCAACTGAATGCATGCCTGTACAGATGTCACTTATTTAGAGTCTGCCTTGGGTAAAAACATGTTTGCCTATCTCCTCATCCTCTGATATTTCTATATCAAACTACTAAGATACAGTTTTCTGTGCTGGGCTAGAGAAGTGGGCTAGCCTTGTGCCAAGGGAGAGTGAGGGCATTCAGATTCTGCCAGTTTCCAAACTATGGCTGCTAAAAATGGAAACTCTGGATTCAGAGACAGACATTACACATTTAATTAACAAACAAAAGGGATTGACTATGATCATTGTAAGTGTTCCAGGGGCACTGTTGGGTAGAGAATACTGGACTGGCTGTCTCAGCTGATATAGCAAGGTAGTTGTTATGTGTTTATATTCTTAACAACTCCTTGCTTGGAAGCCTTTCTCGCCATTTGTCAATTTCCTTCAGGATCCTGGAAGCCTAAATACACAT
>NW_015253827.1:0-488 GCF_001447785.1 Gekko japonicus
AAAAATAAATGTAAATATTTAATTTGAGCTACATTTCTCTCAGTAAATACTAAGTTTGATTGTTTATCAGATGAAGTATAATTAGTTTTATATGTTTCATGGAAGACAATATCTTGTCCAGAATTGGTTCTTCTAATAACTTCTTTGTGAACGTAATCACTCCAGTTCAGCTGGGGTGATGTATGTATAGAAGCTCCATGTTTTCATAAATCGATGGGGGAATTGTGTACATCTGCATGTATACTGTGTGTGAAATGACTGTAAACTAATGTTTTTACATATACCACACTTTCTCCAAGTAGCTCAGGACAGTGCACATGATCACTCTTCATCTCACAATAACCCTATGAGTGGTTTAGGCTGAGAATTAGTGGCCCAAGATCACCCTCGTAAGGTTTGTGAGAATTGCAAGGGTGAGGATTTGAACCTGGCTCACTCTGGTATTGTGATGTGTGGCATGAATACATCTCACAAGTGTTGATCATTGC
>NW_015253828.1:0-488 GCF_001447785.1 Gekko japonicus
TTCAAATTGGGAGCCCAATATGGCCTCCTATCACCTTGAAAAAGTATCCTAAAACCCAAAGTAAACCCTTCTGATAGCAACTTCTATCGTGCAAATCAGGATAGTCCTGCAATAGGTGCACCATCTTTTCGACTCTGATTGAACTGGGGCCCTTTGTCAGCAGTGGTGTTCTGTCCCCCACCTCCAGCTGCTCTTTTCCCCCCACGTGTGCCTGGTCTAGCCCTTGTTTTGGAGCAACCTGAGAATGCATGAGGCCCCACGCACAAGGGGCATTTGTGCCGAAAGGAACAAACCTTCCTGCCACATATCTCCTGTGACATGAATTCCCAACAAAGCGGGCGCTTCTGAGCAGCTTGCACCATCTGGGACCTAGCCCTAGGTGGCCCCTGCAGCCTGTGGACAACATGCCCAATTCTCACTGCCTGTTGGCCTGGACCCAGCCATGAATTGCAGCCACAAATGAGGGTGTATCTGGTCCCACCTTAATG
>NW_015253829.1:0-488 GCF_001447785.1 Gekko japonicus
GCTACCCATCTTGATCTATCACCATATATGGTATTGTCCACGTTTGTAAGAGTTAAATTAGAAGTGCATAGCTATCAATTAATTAGAAAAAAGAAGAAATATTGCATATCTTTTGTGCATATAAGATTTTAGGATATGAGATGCCCAGATAAACAAGATTGCACTCTGTTGGTAATTACACTATTCTGTATAAATGTAGATTTTTTATCCATTGTATTGATATAGTATGATTAATACTAGAAAAAGGTTTTCCCATCATATGCCTCAATATTATTAGCTATGTCAAATCACAATTCATATATTATATCTTTATTAATATTGAAGCTCATTTTGTTATGCATTTGATGATCATTATTCACACTGGATGGTCTTGTTTTATCAGTGATCTGCTTTGATTAATACTTGTAGCCATACGAAGTCATTATTTTTATATTCAATAAAGTTATTCATAAAAGTTCTGGAATTTGAGAAAAGCTTGACTGAGATAA
>NW_015253830.1:0-488 GCF_001447785.1 Gekko japonicus
CCTCCTAATGGAATGCCTTTCAGAGTGGCTACTCACTTCTGGTTTTTAAGGAAACTGGTGAAGGTGGCCTTAATTTTTAGAAATGGTTTGTTACCTAAATAAGTATTGTGGCCAGCGCTGGTTGCATAGCGTTACTTAAACTTTTTTGTGCTATTCATGTGGTTGTATGCACAGAAACGTCTCCAGATCAAACCCTGTGAACTCAAATGTTCACAGTTTCCCTTGCCATCTCTCTGTCTCAGGCTTGGCTGAATAAATTTTGCTGTCCGAAGTGGTCTCTTTTTCTCCTGCCCCATCAGCTTCAAAAGGCACTCTGCAGATTGCAGGCATGGATCCGGACAGCAGTGGCATGAGTGTGGCTTCCTCCTATGCCAGCTCCAAGTGAGTCTGCTGAGGCATTTTGCAGCCCTATTGAATCTGGTGGCATTAGCACACGTCTGTGGATGTCGACAGTGCATGCCTTTCACCTCTTCCTGAGTGCTGTCCTC
>NW_015253831.1:0-488 GCF_001447785.1 Gekko japonicus
TTGTTCTAAGACACTGAAAGGTTGGACAAAACTTCCAATTACCCAACTGCTTCGGAGGGGTAATTGGACAACACTTCCAATTTTCTGAATTGACTGAATGATAACCTGTTAAAGGGCATTTTATAAAAGGCTCCTTTATTTATTTATGCTCCATACAGTATCAGTTTGCATTTTGTCTTTGCACCTCCCAGTATACTACAGAATGTGTCTCTGGATGCATTTGTCCTGATGGACTGGTGTCTGATGGAAATGGCACTTGTATTGAAGAGGAGCAATGCCCTTGTATTCATGAAGGAAATTCCTATAGTCCTGGCACGAAGATCAGAGTCAGCTGTGATACATGGTATAGTATTTTTAAGAGTATTCTTAATGCTATTGCTTGAGCAAATAATAACAAACACAGATTTTAAATGTTGATAATAGGTGTTGAAAGTGAACACTGGCTCTTCTGCCCTATCTACAGTACTGGTGTTCTTGAGGCAAAAAAA
>NW_015253832.1:0-488 GCF_001447785.1 Gekko japonicus
GCTTAGCTTCCAAGATCTGAGGAGGTCGGTCTAGTCTGGGCTATCCATGTTAGGGCCATCGAAAGCACAGCACCAACCATCAACACAAACGTGGCAAACTGGGGCCCAAGCTGTCAAGTGCCCCACCACTCTCATCTGGCTAAAAACCCCACCGCACTGTTTGGTGGTAATTTGGTTGGCCCTAATGAAAAGGAATGGCGAGTCTTCCGGTTTCTAAAAAGATAGTGGGGCTGAAGGGATCTAGCTGAGCTGAAAAAGGAATGAGGCAGGTCCCTAGGGAGTAAGAGGAGACAGTGGCTTGGCTCATACAGACGGCAGAACACACAGGAGGGGGGGAGAAGCCTGCTTCCTGTCCCGTTTGCAATCTTGGCCTGTAAGAGCAGTCCTGCTAGATCAGCCCCCTGGCCCTTCTAGCCCAGAATCCTCTTCCACACAATAGTCAGCCTGATGCCCTGGAAGGCCTCCGATCAGGCTGCTCAATACGGCCC
>NW_015253833.1:0-488 GCF_001447785.1 Gekko japonicus
CCCCGACGAGCTAACCTGGCAGAACGGAGAGCAGCACCCGGGGCTCACAGATCCCAGCCACGACTCCATGCTGGGGTCCTCGCAGTGTCACGGGAGATGGTGCATAATCTCTTGGCAATTCTCAGCATCCTGGGTGGCGAGGGAGGCAAGGGATCCTGGGACACACCTCGAAGTAGCTCTGAGAAGCAGCAAAATGCCTTAGGCTGGCCCTGATTACAGTCCTCCCTTACGGAAAGCAAGCGTTTTGTATATTGGTCCTGAGATGAAAGAAGCCGGGGAAAGATTTGAGGCGAATCACATCCCATCGAAGTGCTTATTCTGATTTGCCAGGAAATTGAGGCTATCACCGTGAGTTATGTCTCCTACAAATGGTGCGACTGAAAGCTCCTCCACTGAGGAGGTAAGAAAATCCGGAGGGGAGGGAGGTGGCAAAGTGAGGCCATTTGCTTCAAGTAGCAAATTCTGAGGCTGCAAATGTAACAGTCGTT
>NW_015253834.1:0-488 GCF_001447785.1 Gekko japonicus
GGTTTCAGTTTAATTTCTTTTCTGCAGAGGAATTCAAGTGCTTCAATGGCAGTCTTACACACCTACATAAAGTAGTCCAGAGGGCTCTAGCAGATTGATGCCTTAAGTTGATTTAACAGTTTTAAGCCATACACACTATTCATTGCACCTATGATAACCTTTGTAGACTGAAGCCTGTTAATGAAGTATGGAATGCTGTTATAGCCAGAAGTTAAATTTATTATGTAGAAACACTAGAACACCTAACAGCAGTGGCCATGAGCTGATTAAAGCCAAGCCCTTTAAGTTCACTAATTTCAAGGGCAGACTATGAGTATGTGCCCAGCTTCCTCACTGAATGAAGCATGGCTTGAAAACACTTTAATTTGCATGGCGAGCATACTGTGTGTGTACTTTTGTGATAGCAGCATAATGTTTTGATTCCTTTTTAACAGTGGCAGTACTGTAAAGGAAGTGTTCAGCCTGGTTCCGTTTGCTGTTTTAAGAAC
>NW_015253835.1:0-488 GCF_001447785.1 Gekko japonicus
TGCATTTAATAGGCATGTGATTATTTTAACAGGCTATTAAATATTTTAAATCCAATCATTTTCGACCCCGCCCAGAACAGGGGGGGCGGAATGCCCAGCACCGCTTGGATGGGACGGCTCTGCGGGCCCTGGCGGCGTCAGCGGAGTCTCAAGGCCCACCCTCTGGCAGCGCACCCAAGGACGCGCTCTGCGGGGAAGGGGTTGCACCGCAGTCTGGCACTCCTCGTCCCTGCTGCCTCCCGTCTCCTGATCCACTGCCTCCTCGCTCGGTCTGGAGCCATTGGGTGCGGTAAGCAGGGAAGTTGTGGCGGCTGTGTTTGTGAATGGATCAAAAGCTACTGGATTAGAGACTTCTGGTCTCTACGCAAATACAAATGTGAGTGAAGCCATGATCCAGCAAACAATCGATAAATCATTACTAGTAAAGCCGCCCCAAAGCCGCCCCAATTCTGAAATGACTGATTTTAAAGTGGGAGGCTGAAAGGGCG
>NW_015253836.1:0-488 GCF_001447785.1 Gekko japonicus
CTCCCTCCCCCTCCCGCCCTCTCCTTCGCGTGCGTTCTGCACAGGCAGCTCCCCAGAAGGAGAAACAGCCTCTCTCCGGAACCTGGAGGCCTCTGTCTCTCTCCCTCACCCAAACCTGCTAATTGCTCAGCACGGCAGCTGCCTCCAGAGCCAGGCAGAGCCGGGGGCTGCGGGAGGGGGGGGTGACTCATGCACTGTCCACATGCTGCCTGATGCAGAGACACTCTGGGGGAGCTGGGTGGGCCGGGACCTCAGCCAAAGCCTCCCGCAGGAAGAAAATAAACCCCACTGCCGAGGAGAGCCAGCAGAGACGGGATTCTTGTCTTGCTGCTCCGAGATGGAGGCTGAGTGAGGAGGAAAGAAAGCAAGTTTCGTGGGTTTGGATTGAGCAAAGGTTGTGGTCCCACCGTCTTTCCGTGCAAGCCCTGGAAGGCATCGGGACCTCCCACCGGGCTCTCCTTTCAAGAGGTGACTGCGTTTCCAGGGAC
>NW_015253837.1:0-488 GCF_001447785.1 Gekko japonicus
GAGAGCGGTGTCTGTCCTTCCAAATCTACAAGTCCACTTTGTTAAATGGAGCATACTGTGCCTTCAATTTCAGTTCCAAATGGCCTATCCAAGCCTTAAAGCTGCATTGAAGTGCTTTGTACTTCTCGATAATTTATAGTGAAAGTTCCTGGATGCCTTTAGACATGCTGTTTCCATGGGTTCATTTTAAGGTAAAGCCTCATCAGTGTGAGTAATTCTAGGTTTGTTAGCTGAGAGCTAAACTGAACATAATTCATCTCTCTCTCTTTTTTTTATTGTACTATGTGTTTTTATCCTCCTCCTCCAAAAGCATTAACTGCAGTTCCAGGTATTTCAATTCAATTCAACGGAGAACTGTGTGCTGTTGTTTGGAGAGTGCTGTGTTTTCTCTTCCTGCTTCCTTAAGCCTCCCGGGTCACCTTAGCGAAAGGAAACACGAGGCAAACAGTTTGGATAAGAGCAGCAATTTCCCTAATTAAAAAAAAAAA
>NW_015253838.1:0-488 GCF_001447785.1 Gekko japonicus
GTCACTTTTGACCCGATATATATTTGCCAACTGAGGATAATGCTTCATGCATTGAGGCTTGGGAGTTTCCACCACAATCATCAAGGAAACACAAGACTCCATTTTTATTTTTTGCTGTTGCACAGTATTACAACTATCTTTCTGGGATGTGGCATGGAGGACAGTGAAGTAGCATCAGTTGTCACAGACTTTGGAAAGGGCATAGGAGAGGTGAATGTGATTCTTTTGGGAAATGCTGAAGGTATTGGCAGGGTGTGCAGTCTTTTAGTGTTTCCCATGCTTAAAGACAGGTTGACTTTGTTAGGAGAAGTACCCATTTTGGTTTTCCAAAATAAACAATTATACAACAGTATTTGAAAAAGAAAGCACTAGATCAAATGTTTCCAAATCCATTTAACAATCTTCCTTAATAACACGAAGCTTATATTAGAACATGCTGAAGCAATCATATGCAACTTACTGTTCTTGATAAGCAAGCCTTAGCAGAC
>NW_015253839.1:0-488 GCF_001447785.1 Gekko japonicus
CGACAGATAAAACAACAATATAAATGTCAACAATATAAATGTCAGCCCCCCCTCACTCCCACAGGTAGAATAATAGCTGAGCTGATGGCAGGTCTAGAGGGTGGGGCAAAGAAGCCATCAGCCCAGTCCATAGCAGCAAGAGATCAGTTCAGGTTTCTGATTGGCAGTGTTGCTGACTTTCAAACCCAACTAACCTAAGGTCAAAACAAACTAAACTATGGGAGGATCTGATTTGCCAAAAAAAACCCCAAAACCCCTGTGCCATATTTGTAACAACTTTCTTTTCATTTTCAAGGCACAAAATCTTAACATACTGCTCTATTAAATTCCAGTGTCCACTATACTTGGCTTTTTAAAAGGTTTTCCATGGGAGAGATGCAAACACATATTAAGATCAGCACTTCCATTGAGATCGCTCTATCTGTTTATTTATGCCCGCCATTCTCCCCAACAGGAACTCAAAGTCGCCCACATCATTCTCTCCTCCA
>NW_015253840.1:0-488 GCF_001447785.1 Gekko japonicus
TACACTTGACCATTACCTAGGGATCCAGGGAGCCTAGGATGAACTGTGAACATAGTCTCTGACATGGGCTGCTCCCACATGCAGACAATTCTCTGCATAGCTCTTACTGCTGCTGAAAATGCATTCTCAGTAGCATTCTCAGTAGCAATGGAGAACCCACATGGAAGTTTTCCTGACACTCTCTTTGCTTCAATCCTCCATTGTCCCTCCCACTGCCAGTGGTATTTCTCTTTTTTAAAAAAATCAGTGATAGCTCTATCATTATAACATTACAACGCAGCAACAATCTATTACACAACAGTATACACGTTTCCAGCTTTCTTTCTTTTCTTTTTTAAAAAATCAAGTTTCTAGACCTTTTTAGTTGGTTGCACATTTCTGCAACAAGGGTTGAGACTTGGTTGACTTTTTTTTTAACTGAAAGCTGGGAAGTAGTGCTTTGATGCAATAGACTGAAATAATGCTATAGCAATATAGCAAATATTGAT
>NW_015253841.1:0-488 GCF_001447785.1 Gekko japonicus
GTGTGCATATGTGCTTGCATGCACTATGGACATCCCAAAGATTTTGGAATCTTACACCGCTTTATTTACTTACTAGTGTTGATGTTGTCAAAATTTAAAGAGAGTTGTGAAGGCATCTGGATACATGGATGCCTCAGCCACAGCTAATCACTATGAAACTAAGCTATGAGGACATATCTAGAAACAGTTTTAATCTGGTATGCACTTTAAGAGCTGTAGCAAAGTAAGGAAGCAATGCAGGAGTCTAGACAACTGGCTGTGTTTACATGGATTCTGACAGTATTTTACATGCCAGAGGGAGTCAAACTGAAGAAACTGAATTTTGACATGAGATTACTTAGAGCAAAGAACTCTTACCCTCCTGCTTGCATTCAGTACCCACTAGGGCTTGCAATGTGTCATGTCTGTACCACTGAAACATTTGCCAAAGAACTGGATTGAGAAAGAGGTAGATACCAATACTGAAAATCCCCAGTAGTAAGATATAA
>NW_015253842.1:0-488 GCF_001447785.1 Gekko japonicus
GCACAGAACCTTGTTTGGCCTAAGAGACAAGCTCTGGGTATATACTTAGCAGACTTTCTTTATCAAAACATGATTTTTATCCCTATCATATGTCATGTATACCAAATTCAGTTAATTATACCAAGAAACCTTTCTTCCTCTGAAATTCTCAACACAGCTCCAACTAGGGAAATCACGCCTGATGCCGCCATAATACCTTCTTAAAAAGCAAATGATTAGCTAGATGATCACTAGGTATGTCTGTATGAGGAAGGATTATAAACTAATTAAACATTTGCCACTGGAACTTCGGTGTAATTTAATCAGAACTCCTCAAATAGTTAATCATGGATATTATAACTGACAAAATTAATGAGTCTAGAGTTTTCTATTTCTCTTTGATTTCACTCGGGAAGCACACAATTAACTACCTCAACCATAAAAACTGATGTCTAACAAATAAATATAAATGGGGATTTTGAGCGCACATTGTCAGGCCTTCCTTCCTT
>NW_015253843.1:0-488 GCF_001447785.1 Gekko japonicus
ACCTTTTAGGCTTTGTAATCCCTGCTTGTTTCTACAGAATTCCTCCTCCTCCTGCCCTCCCTGATTTATCCGCTGGCCTCTAAAAGGTTAGCTGTAGAATCTTTCGGCTGTGGCCTCCAAAGTAGTGGTTTTGAGCACCATTTTCTAGAACCCACTCCCCCCCCCCAGATGCTGGCTGTATATATTCCTTTAGTCCACCCTTCCTCTAAAGCGCTTGTCAGTCTATACATTTCTCCCCTCCTCCGCTTTATTCTTGCAACAAGCTGAGATTTGCAATTTTTACCCTTGTTTCATCTAAACCCCTGTCTTCTTGACATTTGGATTCCATTATTGTACCTTTGACTCTTAGGCCAATGTGGGTTTTTTCCTTTTTGTATTGCTACAGGGATCATTGCCAATTATGCGTGGTGTATCTCTCCTGCCACCGAACAACGGTACTGAAGTATTTTATTTGGGAGGAGTTTCAGAGGGTAGCTGTGTTGATCTGC
>NW_015253844.1:0-488 GCF_001447785.1 Gekko japonicus
GTGCGACTGAACAACAACAAATGCCAGAGCATAAAATCCCAGTCAAATGACCTGCGGGTGCACCAGCCCCACTTGCTCCTGGGATGGACCAGGGAGGAGCTGCCAAGGACTGGAGCTGGAACCCCCACAAAGGTCCTGTGGTGCAACGGCCAGAAAGTGCCTTCTGTCAAAGCACAGAGCCCAAATGCGAGTCTGCATAGAGACAGCAAAAGGGGAGGACAAAGTCAGACTGATGGAAAAGTTCATGATTTGACGATGTCTTAAAGGACTGGTATTTTTCTACAGTTGACTCTTCGGTTGGTACGTTACGTGCCCTGAGGACTTAAGGTGGGAGAAAAGAAGTAACGCCAGATATAGAGGCACCTACAAGGAACGGAGTCCACAGAACCTGGGCAATAAAGATCACTGAACTGATGAAACGGCTCCACCCCCAAGTCAGGCCATTGGTCCGCCTGGCTCAGTGTTCTCCGCTCTGACCGGCAGAAGCC
>NW_015253845.1:0-488 GCF_001447785.1 Gekko japonicus
GCGCTGGTGGTGTCCGGAGAGGGCTTCTCGGGGTGGGGCTTCCCCGACTTGCCAGCAGGACTGCAGCAAATTGGAGGCCACAAAATCGGGGCCCACAAAACGGCAAGCTTACTCTACACTGGATTTGCAAAGGTGGAAGTGTAGACAACTGGCATTGGTCAATGACTGGAAACATGTCCTGCATCTCAGGGAGGAGATAATGACGTTTGGTTCTTCTCACCTTCAGAGAGACGTGTCAATGGGTCCTACAAGGGATGCATTGCCCCGAGCTCCTGTACACCATTAAGCCTCACAATGAGTGTTGCAAGTGGAAGGCAAGTCCAGAGCAACCTGGCCTGCTGCGCGACGAGTGGCTGTAATGACCAGTTGTCTCTAAGTGGTAGGTACTGACTGAGTCTGGTGGCTCTGGTTTTGAAGATGAGGCGGAGGCAGGAGAGTCAGTTTGATATAGCTGTTAGGAACACACAGGGCTATTTTTGGGCAGGAAC
>NW_015253846.1:0-488 GCF_001447785.1 Gekko japonicus
GCTGCCGATACTGTTTCAGTCAGTTTTATTGTTATAGAATGGGGTGTTGTGTGCTAAAATTATCTTTTTCTCATGTTTGGTTTAGGTTCTTTGTTTTATCTTTATGTTTTAGACTCCTTGGCCATTTCTCATAACTGAACGATTTATTTGAAAAACAAAAACCAGACAAAAGAAGTGCAGCCATTTCTGCCCTTCATGTTTTCACTTCCTTCGCATTCTCTAGGTCACTTTCTGCTTTCCCATCAGATAGGGACTTCATTTCTTCCTTTTGCAGATTTATCTTCCATATGATACAAACTCATTTGAAAGATCTTTGAAGAGGAAATGGAGAAAATCAGGAAATGAAATTATTTGTGTGAGGTGAAATAAATAGTGTATCACTTTGTGTTTGATAGCTGTGTTCTCCCCAAACACTGGATCCATTACAATTCATTCACATTCTGGAGAAGGTTGCAGAGTCAGGAATTAGGGTTGCCAGCCTCCAGGTG
>NW_015253847.1:0-488 GCF_001447785.1 Gekko japonicus
CTACAAACCTGAGAAAAGCCCCAGGTTTTTAGAAAAATCTGGATTTTTTTTTTTAAATGGGGAGGTAGTCTTTTTGCATGTGCGTGCATGCCAAAGTTCTTTTATCACTGATTTTTGGAAGCCTTTCCCCCGTGTTAAATGCCATCTCCGTTCTGATTACAGATAGCAGCAAAAATTGGGGGGGACTCTGCCACAACGGTGAACAACTCAACCCCCGACTTTGGATTTGGTGGCCAGAAAAGGCAGCTGGAGGATGGAGGTACGGTGGGGATCGCTGGCGAACGTCCGTGTCTCTGGTGGGAGTTGTTAAACGTGGTTCCTGCCGCTGAGGTTCTGAGCTCTGGGTCCTCAGAGTGCGGAGAGCAGCCGTCCGCGTCACGGGGATGGGACGTTGTAAGGGTAATACGGCGGAGGAGTGGGCCTGGTTGCTCAAGCCCACCACCCTTGTTTTGATGGGGTTGACCTGGCAGCAGTGTTCCCTCTAAGCT
>NW_015253848.1:0-488 GCF_001447785.1 Gekko japonicus
CCAGGCTATACCATGCCACCTTCCCTCCTTTGCCAAACAATATGAAATATTAAATAACTTTATCCAGATTTTATATATCAGCTTCTGACACCGGTGCTGTCAACCAGAGTTGTTCACTCGAGCAGCAGTAGCAGCAGCTCCACAGCAATGATGGTGAAGATTGGGCATGCTGAGAACTTGGACAGAAACACCACAGCCAGGAGAACCTTTGCACAAACCCCCACAGTTCTGTGCAAGGCCTGACTGGGCCACCTCACTGTTGCTTGGCAAAGCTTGTCCTGACTCAGCATTGTGCTGAACAGCGCTGGTCTTGTGCACTGCTGCACAACTGGACGTGGAAATGCCTTTCAAAGGGAATATGATCCCATAAAGAGAGATACAAAGCAAAGTATGATACGGTTACAGACCAGTGTGTCAGAAAAACATTCAGCATGAGAACTAGAGAGGGCTTGTGGGGCATAGTGCTCAGAGTGTCAGACTAGGACCTG
>NW_015253849.1:0-488 GCF_001447785.1 Gekko japonicus
CTCGACTGTGCGGCGGAACAACAACAACAACTAAGGTTTGGGTGACCCACCTGGGTCCCAATCCTCACTCGTCTGTCCACAAATTCAAGTTGTTGGCTTTTCAGCAGTTATCTGTCTCCAGCACCTGTCTGAGGAACTAGCCAGCCACTGTCAAAGAGAATACTGCTGAGGAGTGAAGGACGGCAGAAACTCTGTGGTCAGAAATTCTGAGGAGGCAGGGCCGTGGGATATTAAATGGGAACGAAGAATAGTAGAGCTGGGAGGGGCCTCGTAGACCATCTGGTCCCATCTTGCCACACCCCAATAACTGCTCCCACTGATAAGCTGCTCTCACTGAGAGGAATAGGGCTCACGAACGTTCGTCGCAAATTTTAGCTCGTTCGTGGTTCGCAAAGCCGTGTTCACGAACTGAAGAGCGGCCATGAACTCCCATGACTTTGGATGCAGTTCATGGTAGTATGTGGTGGTTCATGAAGAGCAGAAAGCAG
>NW_015253850.1:0-488 GCF_001447785.1 Gekko japonicus
GTCCAGTCTATAAACACATTCTGTTCCAGGCCAGGAAGGAACCAGCTTTGGTATGTGTATGTCGAGAGAGGCGAAGTTGTAGACACAAGCAGTTTTCTTCTTTTGTCCCATATATCCAGGGTGTTCACTAAAAATGGATTTTCAAAAACTCATTTTGGTCTTTGTGAGGCGGAGAGCCAAAATACTTCCCTTTAGGTGAGTGGGCTGATGTAAGACTGTTCTATAAGCATCCAGTGTGTAGGATATGTTCGTCACATCATTTGAACTCCATCAGATAGGATAGCTGCATGATCATAGCATTGTAAATGTGGCATATTAAGCCCACCTCTTGATGAGGGTCTAGAAAGGATCTGACAATCAAGTCTTGACCGTTTGAAGGCCCAAAAAAAGGTATAGAGGGTGTTTTGCCAGAGCTGAAGGTCTTTGTCAGGAATCCAAATGGGCAATGCTTGGAATAAAAAGAGAAAACTAGGAAAAACGAAGCTCTG
>NW_015253851.1:0-488 GCF_001447785.1 Gekko japonicus
CGCCCTTTTTTGGGTATAACTATTATTCTCGCTTGGTTCCAGGTTGATGGCAAGGAGTTCCCGTTCATGATATAGTTGCAAACAGATGCCAAGTGCGGAGCAATTTGTGAGTGGAACTTTTTGTAGAACTCCGACGTGAAACCATCACAACCAGGAGATTTGTTGTTTTGTAGACTCCTTATGGTATCTTCGATTTCTTGAGGAGTAATAGGGCTGTCTAACTTTTCTCTATCTTGTGGAGTCAAGTTATGTTGAAGTGGGTGATTGGACAGGAATGATAGGATGTCAGCTTTCTGAGGCTTTGAGGAGGAATAAAGATTTTGATAATATTTTTGAAAAGATGATAAAATGTCTTTGTTAGAGAAGCAGAGGGAACCATGGTTATCTTTGATTGAAGTGATAGTGTTGTCTGCTTTCTGTTTTTTAAGTTTCCAAGCCAAAAGCTTAATGGATTGTGGGCCTTTGTGCCAGTACTTCTGTTTTAAGTA
>NW_015253852.1:0-488 GCF_001447785.1 Gekko japonicus
TGCTTGTAGCCATCACCACTTCCTGTGGTTTTTATCTATTAGAAAAGCATCTTATTTTTGCTCCCAAATCAGTGCAGTTGTCAAACATGATATTGCAACTATTTGTTTTTTGAGGGGCCCCCAGTTTTTAAGATTTCCAATCATCAACGCTACCAGAAGTTGCCTTAGGAAGAGTCATTCTCTGTAGACCCTTAAAACCAACAAAATGTTATTCATGGTGTAAGTTTTCGTGTGCGAGCACATTTCTTCAGGTGCAGATGAATCTGCATCTGATGAAGTGTGCTTTCACACAAAACCTTATGCCACGAATAAAACTTTGTTGGTCTTAAGGGTGCCATTGGAGTCAAACTTTGTTCTTCTCCTTTGGCATTGTTAAGTACAAAATATAAGGGACAATGGCTAAACATTTGCCTTCTGGATTTTAGTGTTCCGTCCTGGGTATACAAAGGCACTGGTCAAGTAAGAACATAAGAGAAGTCAATGTCGGA
>NW_015253853.1:0-488 GCF_001447785.1 Gekko japonicus
TTTTTTTTCTTGACATGTTTGTTATCCCATTAATCCACTAAATCCCTGGTTTGTTCTCTTCTTGAACTCTTTGTCTTCCCAGCATTAAAACACCAACTGTATTCCTCTGTGGTGATACAGAAACTCTCGTAATGAAGTGGAGTCTGTAGCCAGCTGCCGCCCTTAACCCCCGCCAGCTCCAACTTATCTCCCCTAAGCTTCATCTGTGGTGATATACGGTTCATTTCCATACCATTCAAGCCTCGGTGTGGGACGCGGGATCCCTGAAAGCAGACGCATTAAAAGAAAGCTCTTAAGACTGCTGCTTCAGCGAGAGGCACTAGAATTAAACCTGAGAAGGAAATGGCGTATTACTCGATATCATCTCAGACCAGTGCCAGTCTGTTTGTTGGATTTGCCCTGTTGCATGCTGGGAGGGACACCTGCATAAATGTTGAAAGGCTTGGCGACAGACACTGAGCTAAATCGTCAGCTGTTAGAAGCAACAA
>NW_015253854.1:0-488 GCF_001447785.1 Gekko japonicus
AAATGAGTTCGACACCCCTGCTCTATAGCTTCCAGAACTATATATTGCTTTCTGAAAACCTGCAATCTTGGCAGAAGTGGGATTGATTGTGCACCTACCACAATCAGCTCATTGGAGGTGAAAATGTCAGGTCTCTCCAGCTGTAGCAAATGAAATGATTGCACCCGCTTTCAAGTGGACATGAACCAAGTGGAGGGAAAGAACCTACCAATGTAATGGGGGGTGGGGGTAGGACCACGGTCTGAATGTTTGTGTCTCTCTAGCAAACACAAACAAGGACAGGTCACTGGAATAGGTATGAACAATGACTGATCTCTGTCTCCCACCCAAAAAACACACCCTCCACAGGTCTAGGTGTGCTTTCTGCCCCACAGATGTGTTATGAGGCTGTCTACTCACATGGTAGATTGGGAGGAGTCACTCAAATCCCAGTGAGGTAGTTTTCCTTACTAAGAATAATGGCACTTCTGGGTGCCGCCTGAAGCATG
>NW_015253855.1:0-488 GCF_001447785.1 Gekko japonicus
CCCCCAAGGCCCCCTCCCCCAAAAATCCCCGAGAGAGCAGCTTGGCCCCAGATCTCCCCGTGAACATTTGTGGCTGACTCAGGATCAGAACCCAGGTTGAACTGGTTGAAATCTCGCACACCAGCCGCTCCAGCCCGTCGAAACCCACCCAACCCCTCCTCCCAAGCAACTATGAGCAGGTCACCTGGCTTTTCTCCCCGCCAGGGCTAGAGACTGCTCCGGTTGGGCTGATTTCCATCCAGTGTTAACCCACCCCAGGGTCACGGCTGGCAGTCAAATCCTTCCTAACCTGCAGCGATTGGATGACTTCTTACCTAGTGAAGATGGCGACTACGTGAACTTAGCCAGGAGGGTGAAGAGACACAGCTCCAGCCGGACACTAAACACCATCCCACTGAGCCAGGGAATTCGGAGACCTGGAGGGACTGGCTTTTGACCGACGGGGCCTAGTTGCTCCAGGCTTATTGCGTACCCACAGAAGTCCTGTC
>NW_015253856.1:0-488 GCF_001447785.1 Gekko japonicus
CAATCTCTTCTTCTTCTTCTTCCCCGGGGGCGGCCTTGCGAGCCCCCTCTCCTGGCACTGACCGGGTTGTTTTTTCCCTTGCAGGCGGTCCAGATCTTGCTTGGAGTCACGTGCCTTGGCCTCGGTGGGGTGCTCTGTCTCTTGCATGGCTATCTCCAACTAAAAAGCTCGGGGGCCCCTTTCTGGATGGGGAGTCTGGTGAGTGTGTGTGTGTGGGGGCACCGAAAGGGGCACCCAGGCCCTGGCAGGGTGGGGAGGGTCCCCGTGGTCTGGGCATCCAGGGGGCAGAGGCCCGGCTCCTTTCCCTCCCAGCTCAGAGGGGCCCAGAGGGAAGAATCCTGCCTTGGTCTGGAACGGCCCCCATGGCGGGGTGTATGTGTGCGCAGATCCTCTGAGCTGGGCTTCATAACATGGCCTTTGGTCCCGAGTCCTCAGAGCGGGCCAAACGGGAGGTTGCCCCCCCCCCTGGAATTGGGGAGGGTCTCGCC
>NW_015253857.1:0-488 GCF_001447785.1 Gekko japonicus
AGGTTTGAGGGAAGAGGCTGAGGAAAATAAAGACTTGATAGCGTTTATGGCTTCCCTACTTGCATTGGCCCTGAATTTAGAAGAAGGGGTTTTCCCTGTAATAACTTATGCAGCACGTATGTACCCCCCTGCCAGACCCAAACGCACAATCCCAAGAGATATTCTTATAACTATCCCTGATGCTAGAGTCAGAAAGACAATCTTGGATATGGCCAGAACTCCAGGCTCCTTACAATACGAGGGTGACGCTTTACAAGTCTTTCTGGATATTCCTAAGAAAGCCATTGCTATTAGATGTCATCTCAAAGCCAGTGTCAATGAAATTGCAAGCTATGAATCAGAAATATAGGTGGCTGTCCTCAGGGAAACTATATGTTGCTCACCAAAACCTCCAACTCTACGCCTGGGATGAAGAATCTGGTATGGTATTGCTTCAAACACAGCAGGAAGATACCCCCATGGAGCATGACGTCAAGAAAGCTTTTAAA
>NW_015253858.1:0-488 GCF_001447785.1 Gekko japonicus
CTCCCCAGCTTAGAGGGAGCATTGCTCATGAACTGCAGGATGTCTTGGCACCCCAACTTTCACGCTCACAAAACTTGCTCATCATTTCCTTCGCTTCAGAAATCCCAACATTTGATTATGAAAACTGGAAGAGAAGGGGCGGGAAACGTGCAAGCTCCTTGCCACATCCGTTCACTTCCGTTTGATGCTGAGACGTCGTGCCTTTCCCCAGGAAGGTTTTCCTCCTGTTTGACAACAAACAGCCAACACCGCCATGAAAAAAGCAGGGGCAGATGGAGGCGTCTCATTTGGCGTATGCCACGGCAACATAATTGTTCAATTCCGTGCCAGCAGCAGTAGTTTTATCGCTGGCGAGAGTGATACAAATAAGACCTGGGCTTCAAATTCAGGGAAAAAAGAAGACAGGCTGCATATGACCAAGAGAAGCTGCCAAATGCAAATGTGTGCTGTCGGTCCAACTAACTACGAATCCAACAAACAGGTTCGGC
>NW_015253859.1:0-488 GCF_001447785.1 Gekko japonicus
CTGACTTCTTAGTACCTTTTTTTCCTGCAGCTGGTCATGGCTAGATCCAGTTAATTCTGGTTTCGAGTCACCACCAGCACACCCCATCTAGCCTACAGGACATCACCATTCTCATATGTCTTCACTCTGGTTAATTTTTTACTTCCACCCTCCAGTATGAGCATAGATTTGGGTTTGGGTTTTGACCTTGGAGTTCTGGGTGAACAAATCTTTTGACCTGGGCAGAGGTATATTGTACCAGAATCTGCAAATTCCCTGTGCAGGGGTGTACATAGGTAATGGCCCTTCAGCAGAAGTAATCCCCTAGTCTGTCATTTCAGTAGAGAATGAGCAGATCACATGCACAAGGGCGAGGAGCAAGGGAGAATTTTTGAAAGGCTTGGCTTGCACTCGGTAATTGGGGCTAATACTGGAAACCGGTGAGGGGAAGGAGAGATATACCGAAGGTATGTATAATTAGCTCTGCCCTGGATGGCCCAGGCTAGCCT
>NW_015253860.1:0-488 GCF_001447785.1 Gekko japonicus
TTTTTTTTTTTTTTAGCCAGCGGGTTAATGTGGCATAACATACGCAGCCTCCAAAGAACATTCCAAAGCTGGCCTTTGAAGTTCTGACATTAAGCAACAAACGCTGGGGAAAGTTGTTGGCGAGGACCCCCATCGGCTTTAATTTATTTAACATCGTGAGTCATATTCAAATGAGAGTTTTGCTGGCCTAGATAGCTGAAGGGCTACGGCTAGAATTGAATCTAGGACATGATTTAATATGTTCGCAGCCTGTGAAAAATAAAGCTGTCTCTGGCTACTGTTTCGTTCCTAATTTAACAGGATTGTTTGCAAGGCCCAGGATTTGGGAGCAGGAGTCGGGAGTGGTCCCCCATGCAAAGGCCCTTTGCTTCTTTCCATGGCAGATACTTCCCATGAGGATGGTGGCTCCAAAAATGGTGGCCGGGCTGTGGGTATGTTGGCCATGTGGAGATACTGTTTCATGTGGCCACAATCTCCACATGTTCCCA
>NW_015253861.1:0-488 GCF_001447785.1 Gekko japonicus
ATGTGATTGAATCCACCCTCCTGAGCTGCTGTCTTCCCCAGGGGAACTGATTTCTGTAATCCGAAGATCAGCTGTCATTCTGGCAGGACTCCAGGCTCCACCTGGAGCTGGGTGACCGTACACTCCTATCACCTCAGCATGCTGTCTACTCTTTCCACTGTAGGCTTTTCCTTGTGTCTCTGTGTGGGAGCACTGGGTTGGGAGATGTGGTACAGCTCTCTGGATTGGCGCTGTGTCAGAATATAAATATAATAATAAAAATTTAGCATGGCTTTTACCCTGGCATGCTACTTCGTTACATGGAGAGATTTTTTAGCAGGGGGAAAGGTGTTTTTTTTTTAAGCCAAGTACAGTTTGATGGATTTTGCTTTATTTACTGCATTATATATTACAGTGTATTTTGCATCTGCCCTGGCCTCTCTGAAAACGGCTATGCATGGTGGGAGAAGCTGATGTCTGAACTTAAAAATGCAGAATTATATATGAAT
>NW_015253862.1:0-488 GCF_001447785.1 Gekko japonicus
CCTTGTTGCTAAGCCACAGATCAGACTCTCGACAAAAGCTCTGTCCCCTCATTCCAAGAAACCCCATCCGTAGCCCTGTCATTTCTTGAAGGCTTACACATGAAATACTGCGAATAAGACTACAGATGTACAGCCACTGGCCTGCTATAGAGCCATAAACCTGCAGGGCAGGGAAGACCAGGGTCGTGGGAATAAGCTGTTTATATCCCACATGCTGTGAAGCTTAGCAAAAAGGATTAAGTGGAACCGACATTTCCCACTTAGCCTTTTCCTGATGGTTTGATAGGGGAATTCTCAAATGAGCTGGAAGGGCGTTTGCGTCAGAAGCACTTTCTGGACCTCTGTGACATTCACAGCAAGGAGAGAAGACTGGGAACTGGAGCATTAGGCAACAGGCTTTCCAAGAGGGCCTTTCATACTTTGGTGAGAGTCGGGTGAATTTGATAAGAGCTAGGGTGGTATGAGGGCTGCGGTGGCTCAAGTGGTTA
>NW_015253863.1:0-488 GCF_001447785.1 Gekko japonicus
AGCCCGTAATGGCTGTCCACCTACGAATCCATTTCATACATCTGACAGAGTGGGTTGTACCCTACAGAAGCTTATGCTTCAATAAATCCGTTAATCTTTAAGATTCCACAAGACTCCTTTTTGTGTCTTGGCTGCAACAGACTGATAAGTGTACCACACTGGAATTTGTAACCTTCTCATACAGAATTTAGATCGTAAACATTCTTTTGCTGATGGCTTCAATCTCTGAGCAGCTTTATTTAGGAGGCTTTATGTATAGATGGTTGGAATTCCAGCTACAAGTTCAGGTGAAGGTTAAACTAATGTCTGCTAAAAAAACAACAATAATAAAAGTACATGTTCATGGAGATGATATATTCATGGCTATTAATTTTTTTTTTAAAAGTCTTGTTGCAAGTTTAACGGAATCTTACCTATGATGCCTTTCCACTGGGAAAATCAGTTCGTCGGTCAAATAGTTTATTGTATTGAGCTGCGGTGGCTCAAGT
>NW_015253864.1:0-488 GCF_001447785.1 Gekko japonicus
GTGCGTCCTGTCCATGTATAAATAGCTGTACTGAATCAGGTTTGCAATGTCTTGGCTTTTTGACAACCTGGCACAGAACGAAAGGATGCCGAAGGTTGGGAAACGGTCCAGCGCGGGAGGCCGGTGAGATCCAAATCCTCCACTCTGGCAGTGAAAACAGTTTCGTCCACGGAACTGTCCAAGTTGCAAGATGACAGCAACAAAGAGAACGTCATCCTCCGGCTGGCGCAGAAGAAGCAGCAGGGTCCGTTGACTGAAGACGCCGTATCTAAAAACGTAGACCCCATCCTGAAAGAGTCTGGCTCCTTGTATGAGCACCCTCTTGCAGAAAGGACTCAAGTAAGTGAGATTTCTCTGGGCTTTGCATTTTAAAACTATGTAACATTTGAACTAATATTTCACGTTGACCGTGTGAATGGTTTTCAACATTCTGGGTTACTTTCAGTGGGGCCGGAGTGTGGGTCCCCAACGTGGTGCCCATGGGAACC
>NW_015253865.1:0-488 GCF_001447785.1 Gekko japonicus
TCATCATCATCATCATCATCATCATGGCATGTTTGGTGTCACCAGAAAAGACTGATAGTGTCAAAAATTTAATTTAGAGCTGCTATAATGGCTCCCAGATTATGAAGAGAAATTACCCCCCTTCCTTTGGATTCAAATGTTAGAATCTTGCATGTTGATTCACTCTGATTTCTTACTTGAGGCTAATTATAAAACTATTCTCAAATTACCAATTAAAATGGTCTACTTGAACGTTATTCAATTTAATCAGGTTGAAATTAATGGGAATAAACTGTTTTAAATTCATGAATGTGGCCTAAGGTTGGTGGAATTCAGCCAAAGACTGTTTAAATACATTTTCAACTCAGTCTTGTAGTGATTAATGTGTAGCTCCTACTAGAACATATACAGGAAAGCTCTGTCTAGATAGAAAATGAAAATATCAGCCAAAAGGAGGGACATGCTGATCTAACAGTGCCTTCTTAAGCAGAGTTACATCCTTCTAAACC
>NW_015253866.1:0-488 GCF_001447785.1 Gekko japonicus
CAGGACAACCTCGGGCCAGCCCTGTGTGCAAACAGTGGCTCCTTGGGGCTGTTTTGGGTTGGGAAAACTGGATGGTTGCAGAGGGAGGCTTAAGCATCTCTCTCTCTCAGCATATCATGACCCCAATCCAAATGGCACACACATGACTGGGAAATGAGTTCCAAGCACACCCCGCATAGGAAGTAGCTGTGGCAGCCATGAAGACTTTGTACTATGTGAATTGGTCTGGAAGCTTGACTTGCTATGTTCTGGTAGGTTTAAATGACAAAGCTCTGGTTCTTCTACTCACTCTGTTGTTGGCTCCAGCTTCCCAAAATTCCAAGTCAGAGGTCAGATCATGAAATATGTCCTTCAAGCACAAGGGGTCAGAGAAAGTGGCATTCACCACAACCGTGTCCCCGATCTTCCTTACCTGCAGCGCTGGGGGAGCGAGTGTCACTGGAAATTAAAAGCAGATATTAGGGAAGTATCCAAGAATACAGACCAAT
>NW_015253867.1:0-488 GCF_001447785.1 Gekko japonicus
CAAGACCTCGACTTCCCCAACCAGCACTGCCTCTGCCTCTTCAGGGTTGAAACTTCAATTGGTTCACTTTTAGTTAACTTCAGCAGCCAGGCGGGGCAATTCAGGACCCCTACCACACCACCAGGAGATCTGGACAAGGAGATATTGAGCTGAGCATCACAGCCTGTAACGGCACGTTCTGTCTTATGCTGCACTTGGCAAAACCGACCAGTTGTTAATATTTTACATGCCGGAATGCATGAAAGCTGCTAGTACAGCAGATGGGCAGCTTCCTCTGTGGTCAGGTAAAAAACACTCTCCCGGAGCACCTCAGGTACACAGAGCCGGGAGGGAGGCTCCGAAAATGCCTCCCCAAGTCAAAAAGGACCCAGAAAAACAAGCTGGACTAGTTACTCTTCACGGGGTAGATGCCCCAAGTTGGAAAACAAACCTGTTACACCTTCATTTCCATTGCGTCTTCACCAAGAGAAGAAGAGGAAGAGGAGGAG
>NW_015253868.1:0-488 GCF_001447785.1 Gekko japonicus
TTTCTACGAAATGACCCCTGCATAGGGGTATAAGCAAAACTATTCTCTCCTATCTGTAATTTATTAAATCAGCCCCAGAAGAAATTGACTATGTCAACAGAAAGCTGTGAATCTATAAAGAAGGTCTGGGAGCCAAGCTACGTAGTTCTTTCAGGACTGGACCACTTCAGACTGAAGGTGGTGAATCGAGTGTTAAAATGTCCCTCCATGGTTCTTTTTAACTCTCCGTGTGTAGAAAAAAAATGACGTTTTCAGATGTTTTAATATGGGGGTATTCAAACATACAATTTCCCATTTTTACTCTGAAAAAGTCAGTCCCACCCAACAGGAGCTGAAATACACAGTTCTACTGTTTGTGTACCTCTCAAATAGGCCTAGAGGTTTCATTGGTGTCAGACACTAGCTGAGCCTTGTCTTTTTGAAGTTCCACTGAGGAAAAAGGCAGAGATTAAACATGAAACAAGAAATAGGCATGGTGTGCGTCTTTG
>NW_015253869.1:0-488 GCF_001447785.1 Gekko japonicus
TGCGTAATTAACTATTAAAATAACTCGATCCCCACAGTTTTGTCATAATCATTGTGAGAACCTGTTAATCTTATGCACAGTGATTTAGTGATATTGCCAATCACTGGCCAGATTAAAAGCTGGCAATGCTAAATGTAGGTTAGAAATAGATTTCAGTTCAATTTTTTTCAGGACTTCTGAATGAAAAACATTTCAAATCACATTTATGGGGGGAAATGCAATAAAATAGGAAATGCTGTGTACCTAGGTTCGATCCGGTAGCCTGGCAACAATTGAAACAACCCAGCTTTTACAAACTATATTGGTTTATCCATGTAGGAGGCAGAGATATCTTGCTGAGCTGAAGCTGCTCTGAAAAAGGATCATACTGTATATGCAGTCACTACTTTATATAAAATAGGAACCAAACAATTAAAATCATACTTGCCAACACAGTCACTTCTCAACAGCTACTTTGGATGTAATGTTAAAGGGTGCAAAATGTACAA
>NW_015253870.1:0-488 GCF_001447785.1 Gekko japonicus
GGAAGACCTGTATGTATTTTGTTTTGTCTTCCATGTTGCCTTTGCTTTTACATAATTCTTTACAGCCTTCTTTCTGGTATTGCCTTCAGAATGGGGGTGGGTTCGTTCCGGTTCCAGTTAACATTCCATAGCTGTTTTTAGCTTGCCACTGTGGTGCAGGCACGGATGCCAACTCAGTTCAAACACGAGTCTGAAGCTGTTGAGATACATTGCATGATTGTGGATGCACGGTGGCCGGCTCGTTGCCTCACTCCCCCACCTGGCACCCCCTGAGGCTTGTCCCCAGGGCGTACAGACCCAGGCCGGCAATGCTGAGTGGCTGGTGGGCAGAGTTTGATCACCAATCCCGCAGACTTCGGTTAATGCCAAGCACTCTTTACAGTTGCAGTGTAACTCCTATAAAATGGATAACCTGGTTAGTATGGGAGAGCTTAAGCTGGAACAGTTATCTTGAGTATAACAGAAGGGCTGTCACTTAGAGGAGGGCA
>NW_015253871.1:0-488 GCF_001447785.1 Gekko japonicus
GACAGCTGCAGATATTCACTACCTCAGGCCAAGCAATGCATCCTCACCATGTCCTTTTTAGGATCAGATCTACGGAGGGAGGACATCAAATTTTCACATTCCCTGAAGTGACAACTGAGTGTGGACTCATAGGAGGCAGGACCAGGTGATCAGTGGCACTGCTGTACTTCAGAATTGTCAAAATAAAAACTGGGGGAGGGAGTGACCAAGGCCTAGTTCTCACAGAGGTAGTCAGCCCGGCTTGGCTCAAGCACTTTAGTTGGCAGCCCGGAAGTCCCACAAATAAGTCTTATGGATCACACCGGTGCAGAATTGTTTCGTCCGTGGGTTTTCATGGTTGCCACCCACAGAGAACCTAACTCCCACAGCAGTTGTCTGGACTGACTGCGCGGAATTCCCCATGGATAAGAGCAGTGTGTATGACAGGACCTCAGGTAAAAGGTATTGGTCGAAGGTGGTACCTTTATGAAGTAGTTTATTCCAGCAAC
>NW_015253872.1:0-488 GCF_001447785.1 Gekko japonicus
GTGACATTTCCTCAGGTTCCCAAGGGTGGGCTTGGTAGGAACCCTAGAGGAGAAGAGGAACCTGTTGATCGCCCGTCTCACCTTCTTGCCGTCTTCGTCGCTGTCTCCGGCTGTTGCTGGTCATGTGACCAAGTGCTATTTGTGCTCTTTGCGTCGCTGGTTTGCCGTAATAATTCATGCCATATGGTCTCTGCTCCGCAGAGCTTATCTAACAATGCCACGATCTGTGGGGGAGAGCGGAGGCCTTCCGAACTGCTAGGATGAATTATAGGCAGATTGTGAATACAGGCCGTTGTTGACAGGCCCTGGCCGTGCGGAAGTCTTAAGACAAGTCCAGTTCTTGATTTTGGTTCACTGGTAGCATCGTTTAGAGGGGTGCTCTTAATTCGTCTTTATCCCTGTTTCTGCCGAAAACCCAACAATGCGGTTCTTTCCCTCTTTTCTTTTCTTTTTAGGAGTTTGGAGTTGTTTTGCATTAGAACATAAGA
>NW_015253873.1:0-488 GCF_001447785.1 Gekko japonicus
TTTTTCTACAAAATGACCCCTGAATAACACAATAGTTTAAAAAAACCCTCTCCAATGATCCCCTTCTCCCTCCCTCCCAGGTTGTCAGATGCTTGATTTTTATAGTGTTTTAACTGCCACATTGTCGTGAGTGACATAATGCCGCATCAAGAGCAAAGCAGCAGAAAATCAAGTGTATAGCATACAGCAAGCACGAAGCTGGAGAGAAAGGCCAAAGTCTGGCCTCAGATACGCCACTCATGGAACTCTGGAGCTGTGGCAGGAGAGCCTCCAGCGTCACACGGCAGAACTGAAGAGAGTCACAATGCCCAGCCAGGTTCTAGAAGGGTGGTGTGTCACACAGCTGCATCCGTTGGCACGAGAGATGTTGGAGGGCCACAGTTCAGGCACTCCCTGCTAAACAAGAGTCCTCTGAGGGCGTTTTGGAGCCAAAAGTGCAGGTAGTGGAAGTGAGTTCTGGAGAAGCATCAGCACAGGCGGAAACCTGG
>NW_015253874.1:0-488 GCF_001447785.1 Gekko japonicus
AAAAAAAACCAAAATGTGTTCTATTTTACAAAATCCAACATGTTTGATTACCATCTGGTTGAAAGGAACGCTACTCACTTAGTGGACCACGGGTACCTTTTCCCCTGGCTGCTACATCCATTTTGTTTATTGATGATTACAAGCTTATCTACAACTTTGTTAAGAGCCCAGGGCCAGCACAAACAAAAACTTATTTCACCATTATCAAAATCAGCAACAGATTGGGTTGCTGTTTTTTGTCTGGCTGCTTAAAAGAGCCGAACGCCAGACAGATGTGGCAAGGATCATGGTGAGAGCCAACTAATTGGGAAGTTTACGGTTAGCAAGCCACCCGTTTCCTCTTTAGCTTGGGTCAGGGTGACGGCGGTGAGAAAGAAAGCGATTGCTTAATGCAGAAAAGAAGGCCAACAATTGTCACGAGCACCAGCTAGCTGTCGTTGGGTATTTCTCCCGAGAGAAAGGTCAATCTTTCCGTGCCCCAGCTGAGC
>NW_015253875.1:0-488 GCF_001447785.1 Gekko japonicus
ACTGAAGCGGGGGGGGGGGGGACGACGACTGCTCACCCAAGTAGAGGGCTACAATAGCATCCACACTGAGCTGGTTGTGATTCTATGCCCAAATGAAAGAGGGAAGAATTTTGTGTTTTATCATATGTACATTTTATAAACTTCAAAATCTGCCTGTCTTTCAGAGGCTTTCCTGGCTAATTTTAGGGGGAAAGAAGCACCAGTGGTTGCAGTGAATTTAAATTAGGATGCTATTTAGAAAAATAACCTCACTGGTGACATCTGGTGGTCCTCTGCTTCAAAGCACAACTGAGTGAATAATACCTCTGCCCCTGCCCAGGGACTGTGGGTTTCTTCATTCTCAAGGTAATAATTTATAGAGATCCCTGATTATTTACATGTGCCTTGGCTTCACCCAATGATTAGACCTTTTAAGCGAGAAATCTTAGACATAATTAGAAGTATAATAGAATAAGCGTAACCTTTTAAATGTAAAGTGATTTTGCCTG
>NW_015253876.1:0-488 GCF_001447785.1 Gekko japonicus
TGGTTTCATCAGAGCGGCTTATGTAAGAATGATAGTCTTTATGCTCAGCTTGAGGCAGTTAAGGCAAGGTGAAATGCCTGCCTCCAGGTACTTTGGAACAATAAGGCCCACTGGCACCCACTGGCTGAGATTTTGCTGCCATTAATTTGCAGGAGATCACTGAACGGGACTGACAACATTGCATGCTTGAGCCCTCGGAATAGCCGGGGGAAGCCCAACATGTTTGGAGTAAATTTTGGAAATAATACAAAGCTCTTTGCTGAGGGCTACCCTAGGACAGGACTACTCTAGAGATGTGATACAATAAATTTCAGGTACTCTGCATCACTGTATTGAACCCCGTGTTGGCTGGCCCATCTACGTAACAAAAGCTGTCCAACAAAGTCACTGGTGGGAGGTAGGACAGGGGTCTCTACATACACAGGCGTCTACCAAAATATGCAGAAAAACAGACCTTTGAAAATTAATACAAAAGGGAGAAAAGGGGT
>NW_015253877.1:0-488 GCF_001447785.1 Gekko japonicus
CCATCAGGAGGTCCAGCACTGGGGCCAGGTCTTGCTAGGTCTTCCTAGGCCTTGCTTCTCCACAGGCAAAAGTAGCTGTGGGGCATGAAAAGTGAGCGCTGCTGCTGTCTGCCCTTGGGAGAAGAGGCCTGAAGCTACGCCACAGGGCCACAAAGGAGGTCCCTGAAGCTAGGCCGTGGCCTCTTGATAAAAAAAGTAGTTACACTTAACAACTGACGCCCAAAATACACAGCGGTGAAGAAAGGCGCCAGCTACTTACCACAGTGACTGGAGTGCCGCTTTGG
Organism: Gekko japonicus; assembly: GCF_001447785.1. Classification (NCBI taxonomy): domain Eukaryota; kingdom Metazoa; phylum Chordata; class Lepidosauria; order Squamata; family Gekkonidae; genus Gekko; species Gekko japonicus. The sequence goes on from NW_015253877.1 coordinate 285, forward strand.
GATCCTTCAGTCCTCGACATAAGTGTTCCATTCCTTCATCTTTGAGGTCATTCCCAATCAGACTCATTTCCCTGAGAGACTCTTTGGTACGAATGACCTTGGCGAGGTCCTTGCAGCTGGCCGCTGAGAGATCACATTCCCATAACCTGGAAAAGTAATGAAAAAAACTGGCTCCCGTGAGGAAGAATCGGGAGCGTCACAGAC
>NW_015253878.1:0-488 GCF_001447785.1 Gekko japonicus
TTTTAGAAATGTGTGTGGTTATATGAATTTAATTGCTTTTTTAAAGTAAAGTTATTGAGAAATTTTGGGTTTCTATGGGATGGGATGGAAGTCTTTTTTTTTGTAACTTCTTAAAATATGAATTAAGATTTTATTGATCTTTGGGCCACTTTTTATAGGTGAATTTGTGTTTACTGCAAGCATCAGTGGAAGAATCATCAGGCAACGCTACAGGAAAAAGCATTACCCATGTTTCCTTAGTGGCTTTGTGCTTTGATAGGATTGCTACACGTGTTCGTATGAACAGGTAAGGCTGTGTCTTCCGGTAATTAATACTGTTACACTAAATAGCACAGATTAATAAAGTTCTTAAGAAGCTTTTCATTGATAGCAACTTTCTGAATCAGAAATTAAGGTTTGGGTGGAGATAGAAAAAAGGAAATAGTTGGTAAAAACAAATCAGCCCAGATAACATAAGAATATAAGATCCCTGCTGGATCAGACTAGTG
>NW_015253879.1:0-488 GCF_001447785.1 Gekko japonicus
GAGAAGCAGAATGATATAATTGTTATGCGCTTTGACTATATCCCACATGGCCATTGCTTATTGCTTCCTATCCTCAGCACTGCGTGTTAAACATTGATTGCAAATCATCTCGATCCCTACTGCACCTTTATGGCTGATAGTAAATGTGGTATTGTACCCAGGAAGAATGTTAAGCTTGGAAGAACAGAATGCTCTGGAGAAGGATTTTAAGCCATCCCACACCACGTGCTCCGAAATAGGCCTTCCTCCTATCCCCTCTCCCTCATTCCAACTGCTCCCAATTCTAAAAAGCCGCACAGAGATTTCTCAAGACAGCAACAAAAGTTCCCGGTTCAGTAAGGCTCGTTTCGCCATGTTAAGGCTTCCTGACCCAAGAATGCTAAGGGTCACAGGCCAGTTTTCATTGCTTGCTAGACCAGCTGCAGGGGTCCCAGGAAATGAATGGAGAATCAGTGGTTTTCTCATGACCAAGAGAAACCTCTCTAACC
>NW_015253880.1:0-488 GCF_001447785.1 Gekko japonicus
ATTTATGAATGGATACATTTCCACACAGAAAATTCTATCGCCCACTTCAGATGAAGAAAAGACTCTACATTCTTTAGATGTCAAGAGAGCTTTATTATTTTTACTTAAAAAGAACAAAACTGTTCCATAAGACCTTTCAGTTGTTTCTTTGCCATTCTGTCCCCTCTAAGAGGAAAGCAGCCACATCTCAGACCCCATCAAGGTGGATAGTCACTGTGATCAGACTCTTTTATGAGTGGGCTAAGTTACTATGTCCACTCTTCAAGGACATTCCAGATATTCTCAGGTGACATTGGCTGCATTTCATCAAGGCAACCCACTGACTGAAATCTGTAGAGCAGCTACGTGGTTGTCCTCCGATATCTTTGTCAAGCATTACTCTATAGACATCAGTGTGAGAAGAGAGACGTCAGTTGCCCTGTGATCATTGTTCCCGTGAGAACTTCATCCCTGCCTCCATGGTGAGTAGCTTGCCAGTCTCCCAATGT
>NW_015253881.1:0-488 GCF_001447785.1 Gekko japonicus
GTCATCTTAGAATGGAACGATCCTGAAAGCTGCTTAGTTGAAATCCAAGGCTCTGAAGTCGGTTTTGATATTAAACGGGCATTATGAATTCTTGGCTTGGATCCCGTGCTCAATCTCTGCCGATGGATGGGATTCCAGCCAGTGGAGCACAACCTCCACCCCCCTCTTTCTGGATGTCTCCCAAAATACTGCAGCTTGGGGACAGGGAACCTTTAGCAGCTGCACTGGGGAGGGACAGAAATCACCCCTCTTCTGTCTGGGGAAGCCCCTCCGTTGGATCTGACTTGTTGTCTTCAACCTCAGGGTGTGATGGATATTCATTAGGCCATTACTTGTGTGATGACAGGGCAACTGGACCAGAGCATAGGTTTGTGAGGTCCCCTCCCCTGGCCACCAGCAGGAGATTTGGGGCAGCGTTGCCAGATATTTATATGCCAGGTATTGAAAAGAGTACAGCCAATCATAATTCCCCTATATAAATCAATGGT
>NW_015253882.1:0-488 GCF_001447785.1 Gekko japonicus
TCCAAAGAAATCCTGTATGCAGTTCTAAAAGCAGCTTTTAATATCTTGGTTTTTTCTCCCCCCCCATTAAGATCAGAAGAAGACTCTGGAGTTATACCATGTATACTTTTTGCTGATATTTTCTCCCTAGTACAAGTATGCTTGCCTCAGGATGTCAGACTTCCAGATGGTTCCGGAAACAATCTTATAACAGAAAAGTATGTCAGAAAACATTCTGTTTGCCCTTTGTTATATCTAAAATAGGTCTGTCTTACATCTTTGTAACTCTTTTGGCCATTTCTGGAATGAAAGATTTCATTTCTGTTCAATCTTCACAAGAATATTAATATCAATCTATCGATAGCTATCTATCTAGCGGTCTGTCTAGACACACACACAGTTAAGGCTAAAGTTGTTTACCTCCCAGCTTCTTGTGTCTTTATATGAACCCAAGGTGATGTGCCTCTAATCTGGTGGTGATCATTGTCACTTGAAGTAACAGAGAAAAA
>NW_015253883.1:0-488 GCF_001447785.1 Gekko japonicus
ATATATTGTTGGGGAAATGTAGGTGATTTTACAATGGGATGTTTGTTAGATCGTAGATGGGTCTCTTGCAAGAAGAGAATTGCCGGATTGACTCGTCGTATGTGTTGTGCCACACGCTTCTTTTTGATCATGTTATTCATTCCGTTAATGTTCACTGAGCATACCTTAAGAGAAGACATTCTGGCTATAATAGGAGGTACTATATAAGTTTTAGCGTAGTGAGCAAAATAAGTATATACTGAATGATGTGTGTGATCTGTGTTGCCGCTTGTGACGTGTGAATGGTACTAAATGAGATGGGTGAGAATAAAATGCTAATGAAATTAGTGCGTTATAAGTGTGTGTCCAAGATAAAATAATTTTAAAATGCTATTCTGGAAAAATGTGCAGAAGATCAATCAGAACAATCAGCGTAGAAGTCAATTAATTATGAGCTAATAATTAATCAATTAATTTTGAGTTAAAATATCAATCAAAATGCAATTAAA
>NW_015253884.1:0-488 GCF_001447785.1 Gekko japonicus
ACACTAATCAGTTCACTACCCAATAGGTTTATGATACAAGAGGTATAACAATAAATAAGAGATTCTACTTTATAAATACACAATGCAAATCTATCCCAATTATGCCTTACCCCTGAAGTATGTTATTATTTATTTCAAACTAATAAATACTAGTAATGATAGTTTTATATCCCATATTATTATTACCCAGTAAGAAGTTTATCTTTTAATACAGTCAGCATCCCGTTATAATATTCATAAAATAATTAAAAAGTCCGTAAAAGCACGATCTGGTTAAATCCGGTTTAAAGATTCTAAAATACTCTTGAGGACCACACCGCAGCTCATTTTACAGGTTGAAAAAATGGTCTGATGACCCTGAGTACAAGAACCAGTGTGAAAATACAACAATGGGGAATACCTTTCACTGCCTGCCTTGTCTGGTATCTCGTTCCTTGGGAGGACTGTGGTTGTTGTTGCTGACTCTGTTGTTGTTGTTGTTGTTGTTG
>NW_015253885.1:0-488 GCF_001447785.1 Gekko japonicus
TCCCCAAATCTCCAGGAGTTTTCAACCCTGGAGCTGGCAACCCTACCCCACCCCCCATCCTCTTCCAGTGGCCAAGAGGGAACTGGCAACCCTACTACAGACACAGATATTGCTCAGTAACAGACAGGCGTGTGCCCTTTTTCTTTAAAACATATGGTGTGTGTCAATGTAAGTGAACCCCTGCCTTAATAGAAAAAGTAACTCACCAGAGGCATCTGTCCAGGGATTTGGCCAAGCCAGGATGTTATGCAAAATGGCACCCATTCATTTCTTTTGTTCTTTCCTCTCCAGTGTAACCTATTCTGTGGTTGATCCAATTACTGTGCAGAGATTGATATGGAGCAAAAAGTACACTGTAACTGTATGTCTTGAAGCTTAGGTACTTTACAGTCTTTGTGTGGTCTAATTGCTTTTTAGTTTTTTTGTCTGGTAATTTTGTTAAAATGGAAAAAAAATGAATCCATAAAAATGAAAACAAAACAAAGAGG
>NW_015253886.1:0-488 GCF_001447785.1 Gekko japonicus
CATTGATAGACTTCTCCTCCATGCATCTGGCTTTGATTGTGTCCAAGACCTTCATGGTGTTCACCAAATCCAGCTCTTCTGTATAAACGACTGGAGGCACCAAGCACTTTCCGAAGCTGAACGTGGAAACTGCTAGCGATTTGGTCATGCCAAAGGATAAGTTTTCCTGCCTGGCTCCTCTGACCTCTGGTAATGTTCTCCCTTTCCTTTCCTCAGGACAGAGTTTTTAAAAAGATGGGTTTTTTCACCTCCGGCCTTGCTTTGCTCGTCTTGGCGACCATGAGCCATTTCCAGGAAGGTGAGTTTCTGCAGGGTCTCTAAATCTGAAGCTACTATTCATTACGAGCCTTGGGAAGTTCATATAAAGAATTCAGAATGAAATGCCACCTCCTCGCTTTGGACATATGCCAAATCTATGAATTAATGGCCTCCAGAATGCCCTATCATTAACAGCCACAATCAGGTCTTGCAAACTGAGGGCCGTGGTT
>NW_015253887.1:0-488 GCF_001447785.1 Gekko japonicus
TTTTCTACAAAATGACCCCTGTGTATAACTGTAAGTTGCATTCAATTTCTCCTAACATAAAGCTTGACTGTTTGTTTATATCCTTAGGTATGTTATGGTTATGGTTGTTTATTTTTATGGATGTTCATCAGATGTCGATGCTATTGTATTGAAACTGTTAAAAACTAATTCAAAAATAAATTGACAGCTGCCGATCCTTCTCATGCTGACCGTCAAGAAGAGGAGAGTCTCATGCTGGAAACAACAGCCGCGCAGATGGAAAAGTAATCCAAGCAACCAACACAGCAATCTGAAGAACTAAAACATTAGTCTGAGGAATTAGAACAACTTTTCGCTAATGACAAGAAGATCACAATGCTTTTATTAAGTCTATCGGTACACGAGTTCCTCAGATGGAAACCAAAACAGCTGCTTTGGAACAGTGGCTCATGAAACTGCCGCCGCCAATCAGAATACACAGCAAAGACACATGAACACATAACACTGCC
>NW_015253888.1:0-488 GCF_001447785.1 Gekko japonicus
CGGGAACAGTGGTCACTTAATCCAGGAGATCCAATCCAAGTGCCAGAGGAAACTAAGCAACTATTGCCGTGAACTTCACACACATGAGCACAAGTTCCACTGCAGCTTCAGAGTAAACATGGTCAAGATCTTGACTGTTTTGGAGGACTAGTTATACTTTCATCCCTGTTCCAGAGAATGTCTGTGGGGTTACTCTATTGAATAGTACAGTACAGTTAGTGCTGTATATTATGATCCAATTATGTGCTCTATACACAGCAACTTTCCCAATCATTGTTGGGTATCCCAGAAACATACTTCCTGCATAAAGTGGAGGTAAATAACTGACACGCTGATAGGCAAACAGTTCTGTGTGCCGCTAAATGTTTAAGAACATTCTGTTTCATTCAAATCCAGTTAATGCTGTCATTCCTACCAGCAGTGCCTCATTTAGAAGTCCATATTTGTAACAAAGAATAAGGTTGTAGTTAACATCAATGAAATTAATG
>NW_015253889.1:0-488 GCF_001447785.1 Gekko japonicus
TCTGATTCAGGAGAAGGCAGCTTCTTGTTTTCTCATGTGCTCACAAGAACTTTGACGACTACCCTTTTTTCCCCAGCCTGAACTTTGCACATTCTGTGAGGCGGTGACCTGCTCAAAGCCAGGAACATGAAATAAGTTCTCAGGTGGATTAGTTCGATTTGAAAACGTTCTTCCAAAAGGGTTTTTTGGAGCCTCAAAAAGACTCCTAAAATTTGTGGACAACATTGTCATCGTACTGACTCATACTGCCTCCCCCCTCCTTTACGATGTTTAAAAATGGGTCATTTACTCGATCGTTGTTCTCTCACCTCTTTTGTGACCAGGATTGTGGACTCTACTGAGTCCAAAGAACAGCTCGCAGGAAGGGTATGCAGGCTGGGTTTTCCCCCCAGCAGTCCATTGCTTGTCCTCAAAATCTTCGGTGAGGGTCACAAGAACGTTATGAACAAAATGTACTATGGTACAAGTAGGTAGACACGGGTGAAATC
>NW_015253890.1:0-488 GCF_001447785.1 Gekko japonicus
ACATTCCCTGACATAAATAACTCCCGGTAAATGAAAAACTGACACAGCATGTGGAGGACTAAGCTAAGCTAGAACTTTTGTCCTTGATGTCCCATTTTTATTACTTTGCAGGGAGTTGCTACATGGAGAAGTATTAAAATAGGATCATATACTCACCAGAAGCTGAAGTGGTACCGCACATTTTACCACCTCAGGATTCTACCATCTCACTCTGTTGAATGTATGTACAGTCCTAAGGGCCGAGCTAGATGTGACAGCCATTAAAACCATTTTAGAGGATAATTTATCCATTTAAAAATTGCTATGAGGGCCTGATCTTGCTTCCTTCCTCCAAGCTTTTTAAAATGCAGAATCAGCAACTGATTGTGGAGGCCCAGGTTGCGAAGGTTGCCAGCCTGGCATTTCCCCAACTGCACCAGGTAAGGCAACTGCCTCCCTACCTGTCTCGCCCCAACCTCACCACGGTGATCCATGCAATGGTCACCTCC
>NW_015253891.1:0-488 GCF_001447785.1 Gekko japonicus
TTCTTCTTCTTCTTCTTCTTCTTGATATCTTCATTCAAAATGCTCAGTTAGCAGGTGATATGAAAGACCTGAGAGCCCCTGAGAGCCACTGCCAGTAGTGACCTTGAAAAACCAAAAGTCTGTCAAGTTTATGTGTTCCTTTCATCCTAATAGCCCTTCAGGGCTGGGTCAATCAGTCCACAGGGATAAGCTCTGTGGTCTAAGCGCCAAGCCCAGTCTCCATTTTCCAGCCCGAGCCTTGCCAGCCCCTAGGCCTGAGGACTTGTGACTGCCATTTCTTCACTAGCAGCTGTTACAACAGCAACTTTTATACTGATGCTGTGGAAGCGGTAAAAGACATATCTGATAGGTCAGCTCTCCTTGTTGGTGGTTTTGGGCTCTGTGGAATTCCTGAGAACCTCACAGGAGCTTTATTGAAGTCCAGTGTAAAATAGGGATACCAGCCTCCAGGTGGAACCTAGGGATAAGAACATAAGAGAACATAAGAG
>NW_015253892.1:0-488 GCF_001447785.1 Gekko japonicus
CATTTGAGGTATCCCAGATAAATTAAACTTGTAGGATACAAGATGGTTAACCAAAAAAAGAAAAAGAAAAGTATTTCACAGAATTTCACAAGGAAAACTAACATGGAAAAAAGAGGCTCCCAAATCCTTTGGCCAGTGCATTAAAAATGTGAGGGGGGAAATATCCAAGCAGCCTAAGTTAGTATATCTCACAAAGCAGTTAAACTAGCTTTCAGATTTTGTGAGCCTCTTATTCAGCCTGGATGTGAGAAGAGGCAAAAGATATTACTGGTAAAGCGTGTTGGGGAAGCCCCTATGTCCTGTATGTATGAGTCCTCAGAAAGCAAGTCAGGAAATTGGTTTCGGTCCTCAGCTTCCATTCCACTGATGGTGGAGCCTTCCTTTGGCCAAAGAGGCATGTTCCCTTGGAGCCACAGGAAGTCTCTGCCATCAGTGGAACGGAAGCATAGCATCCAATCCACTGATGACAGTCAAATCATGGTAGTCTG
>NW_015253893.1:0-488 GCF_001447785.1 Gekko japonicus
TCCTCCAGAAGCCCATGAAGCTACCTTACCTCATCCTGCTCTATCACTTTCCCTATAAACTGTGGAAACTTGTCTATAATTGACCATAAACCTTTATACAAAGAGGGTGGGGTTTTTTCATTACAGGGTACATTACTGCATATTTCAGAGGCTTTGGAAAAACTTCCTCAGACAGGGAAGCCTTGAGGATGTTTCTAATGACTCACCCTTACTTGAAAAGGTTTCTTCAGTCGAAGGCCAGGGTTCTAAACCACAAATGGTATTTCTCTTAGCACCCAGGGCTCTGTCAACGTTGTTCATGGATACTATGATGAATCTATCCATAGAAAGCAACAGCTAGTTCACAGGATAGCTCTACCGCTTCATTCATTACTAAACTCTTCTCTAAGTCAAAGTAGATCTGAATCATTTTATCAGCAAGGAATTAACCAAAAGGAAGCATGGCCCTCAGTTTGCAAAAGTTGGGCAAGGCCATCAATGATCGGATG
>NW_015253894.1:0-488 GCF_001447785.1 Gekko japonicus
ACGTCTATAGAGTTATGAAAGGATAAGGCCATGGGCAAGTCAGTTTCATTCCACCATGGAAATAATCTATATTCATTCCAGAGCATCCATATCAGTCTTTCCTACCACTATCGACACTGCTTAGTCACCACCCCTGGTATCTAGGTTATGGCAGCCAGGCATAATTTAAAGCAGATTTTGAGCTTTTCAATACACTAAGCCAGATGTGATCAGTAGTGTCCAAGGGCAGTGTGACAAGGAATGAGCCTAGCACAGGGGTGCTTTAAGTCCACCCTGAGGATCCTGCTGGCTGTCATTCGTTTATTTTTAATATTACCAATTTTATCCCTTGCCTTTCTGCTCTCATAAGCACTACAATGATGGCTAACGAATTAAAAGCATACATAAGAAAACCATATCTTAAAAACAATTAAAACCAAAAAAAAGCCATTAAAACCAACAACAAACCCCCACATCATGAAAACAATTAAAACAAGAGCTAAAATACA
>NW_015253895.1:0-488 GCF_001447785.1 Gekko japonicus
CCTGCAGGAAATGACCCCTGGGCATACCTTGCGGACATAAAACCAATGCCTCCTGGGCTCTTCTGAAGTGCCAGAAAACCCACCGGTGTGTGCCATGGTGTTCACAGGAGCCACCATGGGGGGGATCATGCTTTAGATAACTGTGGCAGATGATATACTAATCTCCCTCCCTCCCCATTTCCCTAGTTCGTTAAATTTGCAAACATTGAGGAAGACACGCCTTCGTACCACAGGCGCTACGACTTCTTTGTATCTCAGTTCAGTGCGATGTGCCATGCTTACCATGAAGATCCTGAAGTACAGACTGAGTGAGTAGTAACGTATTTGGAAGAAAGTCTCATTGAAACCATGTTTCCTCTCTTTGGCCTTTCTAATCCTACCCTTCCTCCAAAGAACTTAGGTGGCGTTATCCCCAACAGGTGCTATTATGAGAGGCTTGCTAAATTCTAAATTAAGATTGCTGCCTTCCGATTCCTAAAGGGTCCATG
>NW_015253896.1:0-488 GCF_001447785.1 Gekko japonicus
TTAACATAGGGCTAAGAAAGAAATAGAACATCAAGAATTTATGTTCTTATTAACCGGAGGAGTAGGCCTCAAGAGCAAATATAAGAATCCAGACCCATCTTGGCTACAAGATAAAAGCTGGGATGAAATCTGTCGTGCAAGTGATATGCCTTCTTTTAAAGCATTACGGTAATTTGTACAATCTTTTGGGAGAACATGAATATATTTCAGTATCTTGGGTTGGGTATTCATAACACTTCCTAACCTTCTGCCACACAACTTGATTTAGGAGTCTGATGGACACCTGGTGTCCTGTGACTATTCGCACAACAGGATAGGACCACCAACTAAAAGTGCTTTAAAAAAAGAGAAGGAAACAAAAGTCCAAAATGGTCAGTTGTGCTCCTGGACACTATCAGGTGATAATTGCTCAACTCCTCCAGGTTCAAGGATACAGCTTCAAGAGAGCTGTATGACAGCCTCTCTTTATTCTCTATATAACAAAAACA
>NW_015253897.1:0-488 GCF_001447785.1 Gekko japonicus
CCACCAGCCTGCTGCACCACTGCCTTGGAGGCCAAAGGGAGATTGGTCATCCTGCTCCTCTTTGCCTGCTTCCAGCACCATCCGGGCAGTGTGGGAGGCACTTGTTCTTCTTCCTTCTGCGTCTCCTTCCCTGCTTACCTCCAGGGCCACTACCAAGGAAGTCATGATGTTAGGCAGCAGATCCCACTCCTTCCCCCCATCTTCCTTCTTGCCTGCCAGCCTGCTGCACTACTGCCTCAGCTGCTGAGGGATGAATGGGGGAGGGATAGTGGCTCTCCCCACAGGAAACCTCAGGGAGGGAGAAATCTTGCTCATCCATCCCCTGCCCAACCCTGCCTGCCTGTCTGCCCTTCCACCAGCCAATGCCTATTCTTCCCACTTGTTTGCAGGAATCAGGGGAGGCAGTGGGGGTGGTGGCTCCTGACCTATTCTTCTTATTTGTGTTCTAGTCCTCTACAGTCCTAATCCTATTGCATTGTTTATTGAAT
>NW_015253898.1:0-488 GCF_001447785.1 Gekko japonicus
CCCTGGTCTGTACCATCAGTAAAATTAGCAGGGCACTGAGGTGGTAGAAGATTCGACCAACTCTTGCATCACTTCAGGTGACTGGTGGAAGATCACATTTTGAATGCTCTTCTATGAAAAAAGAAAACCTCCTAACAAGTAGGAAAGTAGCGCAAGAGGATTCTAGATCTTCATTTAGATGTGATAACTGATATGAATACTTTCCTGGAGACCTCTGTGGACTCCATCCAATAAAAGGAAGGCTTTTCCTGCAACTGAGTCTGTAAGCCATCCACAATTACCATTGAGACTTATTAGCCTATCATATGCATCTTACATATCCTGAAGATGTGACCTACTTCCTCCAAGTAAATAGAAAAGTTGATCTGAATATGTTGAATATAGGTCTGTCTTAAATACCAGTTTAACGTATTTACTTAAAGTCTGTCTTATTGCCAGGACCAAGTTAATGAAAACTAGTTTTGATTTCAATCTTGGGATTAAAAAAA
>NW_015253899.1:0-488 GCF_001447785.1 Gekko japonicus
GTGCAGCTCTGCTCATGATGGCACTGTCAGCCTCTTCTATTGGCTTCTGGCACAGACAGTAACTGGGATCGACATCTAAGGCTTCCCCATCTATCATTCCAGTGGCAGGAAGGCTGCCCCCACGTATTCCTTGGCATGCACAGAGTCACCTAATCTAGCCAAGTGAGTGGGAAGCTCAGGTGCTTACTAAAACAGTCACTGAACTCTGAATCAGGGGGCAAAAATGTAAAAACAAAACCCGGGCTCAAGAGCGGATCAAGGAACTGGTGTGTTTCACGAAAAGCCAATGGCATCTACCTCACCAGCAACACACCACCAAGACTTGTACGTTCACTGCCTCAACAGTAAAAGCACGGGACATGCATTTATTTGTAAACCTGGTTCTGGGTCCAAAAGAAGATCAGCCATGCAGAAGATCAGCCAAGAAGACTGCTCTGATTAAACCCTTTTAATTAGAGAGATTCATGGGGGATTGGTCTATCAAGGGC
>NW_015253900.1:0-488 GCF_001447785.1 Gekko japonicus
TTTTTCTGCTGCTACAGACAGACTAACAGTCGGCTACCCATTTTGTTTTGCTTCTGAAGCATAATGCAAGGATCCCCCAGCTGAGGAAGAGGAAATAACTTCTAAGGCATTTGGTGCCACTCCAAAGCACAAAAGACTCCAGGGTGCCACCTTCCTACTCCCCTTACCAGCACCAGGCATTTGGGGGAAGGGAGAGCAATTTATAACAGTGAGCAAATGGTGGGTTAGTACAGGCCTCGGTACTCTTGCACAAAAGGCGCAGTGGGAACAGTCCAGATTCTCTTACAGCCAGGTTTTGCAAACCTTCTACCTGCCATACCTAGTAAACTCTATGAAATTCTGGATGACAGCATTAAGATTCGGAGAACGTACAACCAGTTACGGTGCCTCAAGTTCCTATACAGCAATCCATCTCCCTCCTCCCTCAGATCTCATAAACCTGCATCATCACACCATGTTAAGATCATGTCTAAAATAGAATGGACTGG
>NW_015253901.1:0-488 GCF_001447785.1 Gekko japonicus
CCCTGAGAGGATTCTCAAGAAGTATAGCAAACACTGATCGGTTGGGCGTTTTCTCTTTTTCAGATGCGGGCCTATGGTTCTCGATGCCTTAATCAAAATAAAAAATGAGATGGACTCCACACTGACGTTCCGCCGGTCCTGCCGGGAAGGTGAGCTGGGTTTTTGCCCCCTCTGTTTCTGGGGAGCTGCAAGGCCAGGTGGGTTGGGGTGAGAGGGGGAGGCCGAAAGCGAGCCCAGTTTAAGGCCCTCTGGCACGTTTGGGACCGTTTCAAGGTTCGAACTGGGGATCCCAGCTGCTTCTCTTGGCTGCTACACCACACAGGCAGGTGAACCCGTTTGTGCTCTCCTCTCAAATTTAAGCGAGCTGGGCTACATTTCAAGCGGTGTCCCTGGAAAATTAATGTCTCTTTTAATTTTTTTGGGGGGCAAAGCTTTGACATGAGAGGAAGAGCCAGTGTAGTAGTAAGCATCGGGCTGGGCCCCAGGAG
>NW_015253902.1:0-488 GCF_001447785.1 Gekko japonicus
TGGGACCCTACATGAGATGAGGAAAGAGGGAGAAAGTTTGGCTGAGTTGGCACTGTGAGAAACAGAAGCGAGGATGGAGAGATAGAGGTTAAATGGCTGACCTGTATTCAAGTGGGTCTCATTTTAGAAGACAGGGGAAGAAAATGCATTGCAGGTCTGAAAATAGTATCTTGCTTTAAGACCACTTACAGAGTTGACCTGAATTGGGGAAGGAAAGCATTTTATTTAACTTGCTTCTGTCTTGAAGAGTTTGGCACTGGCAGAGCTCACGGCAGTAATTTCGCAAATGGTTTTCAGCTGTTTTCATTACCACGGTTTTCTCGTTTTCCCCAAGACATGGTTGCAAAATCAAATTCACTGTGGTGGCAGAGGAGTGGGGAGGAGGCAGTCATTGACTGATAACCCAGTGCTGCCTCAGCTTCAATAGACGCAGTGCCTAAAAAGGGAATATTCAGTGGTGCCCATTGTGAAGAGATACATTATTTCTT
>NW_015253903.1:0-488 GCF_001447785.1 Gekko japonicus
TCCTAACATCAAGGGTATGTAGGGCCTTTCCCACTTCTGAGCTCATATGAGTAGGACAATTTCCTGTGCTAGGTAGAAACTACCTTAGGCAGGATGTCTAGACTTGGGTGCAATACGACCCACTCACTGAATATCTTAAGAAGAGGATCAACCCTGAGTGCTGCCACTTCATTGACTCTTCTGGCTGAGGTAATAGCCAATGAGAATGCTGCCTTCCTCAAGAGTAAAGCTAAGGAGCAAGAGACTAGAGGCTCAAAGGGTGGTTTCATCACTAGGGGCAATGACCATTGTGAGACAATATGGGGTGTAGGAGGGAAAACACTGGATAGCCCATTTTAAAAAATGCTGAGCCAACTTATAACAAAAACAGTTCTCCCCTGCCCTCCTCATGATAACCATTTGTCATGCATCATCTTTTTTCCACATTTTGCACATTGTTTAAACTGCCTTGGATACCATGATGAGGGACCACAAGCACAACAAACAGG
>NW_015253904.1:0-488 GCF_001447785.1 Gekko japonicus
GGAGGGGGAATCAGCAGGATTGGAGGCTGATCCATACAGTGTCTGCAATCCAAGAATGTTGCCGTGGGGTGGAGATGGGGTGCTGCACGCCCCAATTAGGCTCAGCATGTGCTAATCTGGTTTCTGGATGGCAAGCCAGCCAACGTGACTGGGCCTGTGTCAAATTTAGGGCATGCCTGTCTAGTCCCCAGTTATCCCCAAAGCCCTTTCTTTCATGAACTGAGCCCGGGGCCCCGGGGCAGTTTTGATCGCTTTAGTTTTGGCAGCAGGCCGTTCTTGTGATGTTTGCCGTGTAAACACCTCACAGGGGCGGGGAAGCTGTTTGCGCTCCATGGCTGGGGAAGTGAGACGCCTTGGCAAGCTGGCGCGGGACTTTGGGAGGGAGGGGAGAGCGTCCCGAGAGGACGTTTCTGAGTCCTGTGAAGAACAGGGACTGTGGCCTGTGGCTTCCTGTCTTTTCTGGCCTATGAAGGCTGAGCTTAACTTTC
>NW_015253905.1:0-488 GCF_001447785.1 Gekko japonicus
CAAGAAGACTGAAAACATTGCAAAGCCTCACCAGTGAATAAGTTCTGTTCACCTCTATTTCCAATTGCAGTGGAGAGGAGTAAGGTTTAACCTGAGCTACTCTTGTAGCGCATGTGAATTGTTAAGGAACAAAAACCAATAGCCTGCAAGGAGGATTGTTCTGTGATTGACAGCTAGTAGACCAGTTTTGTGTTGAATATCTGGCACAATGGTGAAGTGGCTTGGAGCTATCTGGACCATTGGGCATTCTACTTTCCCAAGAATTAGCATATTCCTATCTCTGTCCTCCCCCCGCTACCATTTCATTGTTTTGGGGGGTGGGGGGGTATCTAAACACATATTCTCCTGCTCCACTCAGCTATTAGTGTTCTTGATGACTCCTTGAATATTAACCTCCAACCCGCTCACTTACCTGGCTGCTGCTCTGATAACGACTGAGGTTTTGGTGGCAGCGGTAGAAAGGGAGCCCTGACCTGGATGGCCCAGGC
>NW_015253906.1:0-488 GCF_001447785.1 Gekko japonicus
CAGTCACTGTTTAGATGACTGCTTGGCATTATTTTGACTGCTTGGTGATTGCTAATTCCCCAGTCCAGATATTGGCATTATTTCCCTTAATAAAATTTATCTCTGTTTTCACTCTATCTATATCTCAGTGTGGCTTCCAAACTTACAGAGGTGCCTCTCCCCTTAGTCAAAGATCTCTTGTGTGTCTCACTGCATAGATTTTAATGGTGTCCTTTAAGCCAGACAACATGATTAACTTCCAGCGCACATTTTCCCCTGCATGATGAGTGTCCTATCTAAGAACTGCTCTTATGAGATAAGCTGTCCTCCACCACTACAATCTTCAAATAATTTAAAAGTCAGAGCCAGATAACCAAACAAAATGAAAATGAAAGCTTTAATAAAACCCTAATCAAAGCAGTAACAGAGTTTAAAACACCCCTATAAGAAAACAGATAATCTATAAATAGGCTTATTTGATTTCTCTGAAAAGTGACGGCAGAGTTTCA
>NW_015253907.1:0-488 GCF_001447785.1 Gekko japonicus
TCTCTCATATGGTATTTTAGGGTGAATATAAAAACATTTCTTTGTCTTCTGCTACACAGAATATCCAGGAGGTCTTAGAGCAGTAGATGTTCATTTCTTTTTAGAAATGTAACTTATACATAATTTTACCTCATATTTGTTTAGTCAACACTGCCTTCCCTGCTGAAAACTGACCTTCATTTCTCTCACATGACATGGCTATAAATCTATTTCATTTTTATATGGTTGATTGAATTCCACATTATTGCTTCTCCTATGATATGATTTCAGCTTGTGCATCTGTCTACCACACAGGAGCCAGAGTCCTTGCTGGTGACAGTAAAAAGAGTATTAACCCATACAAATGTGGCCACAAAGAAGGTGCTCTGAAGGTCATACAATATACGAGCTCTCTGTAGAGCAGAACTTAATTCTTTTCATGGCTGGGCATTTTTTTGAGAAAATACATACTTTTTAGGGTGTTAGAATAGATAAAAGGCATTGGGGGG
>NW_015253908.1:0-488 GCF_001447785.1 Gekko japonicus
TTCAGGCACTCTATCTATCAAATCTGGTCAATAAATTGCAATAAATAAATCTAGTCAATAAAAAGCAACAAATAGCAGCAAATTAAAAATGTAATACTTCAAAACAGTAGTGGAGAACAACACACATTAATAAAATAGAGATTAATCTTAGCAGTAAAATTACAAATGGAAAAACAATTAAAATTAATAGTAGTAGCAGTAATAAAAAACAGAACTAGCCACCTAAGCAATAAAACTGAACATTAAAATCAAAATAAAACTAAACATTAAAATTATAAGTACCTAAATCATGGTACCTAAAGCTTAACAGTGAAGGAGGAGAATTCCTCAAAGGCAGGGGTTGCAACAGAATACGATCTGACTCTTGAGGGCAATGGCCATCTGCTTATTTCAGAAGGCAGGAGTGTACTCAACAGGGCCCTAGATTATCTTAATATTTAGAGAAGACTTATATAGGATATGGTTAAGATGCTGAGCTGCAGACTGGA
>NW_015253909.1:0-488 GCF_001447785.1 Gekko japonicus
CTAGACTAGGCTACCCAGATAAACACATGTAATAATATACACACATACATTTTGTATTAAGTAATCTAACTGTGCATGCCTTGATCCCCCATCAAAACAAGCTTTCCTCACTCAGAGCTTCTCCCAGGAGAGGGGTTTGGCACTGATTGCTTAAACGACAAGCTGCCTGTTTTTCTTTCTCCTGGGTCTCTAGAGTGAAGATGTCTGGCTGGAAGCTGCCCGGTTACAACCCGGGGACACCGCTAAGGCCGTGGTGGCCCAGGCCGTCCGGCACCTCCCGCAGTCGGTCCGGATTTATATCCGAGCAGCGGAGCTGGAGACAGACATCCGAGCAAAGAAGCGAGTCCTTCGGAAAGGTGAGATGCTCCCCTGGTAGGGTGAAAGGGGCTCATAAGGACCGCATGAATCACTTCTGTGATTACTCTTGTTAGACATTCGGTTCCCCTTGTGAATCAAAATGTTTCCAGTTGCTCTTGAAAGTATCTCAG
>NW_015253910.1:0-488 GCF_001447785.1 Gekko japonicus
GCAGTGTAATACAAAAATTCGATCTTACAACACGTGTTGTAGGGGAGAAGCTCACAAACTGCACATTCCACAACATCTGGGCATTCTTGAATCATATGGTTCCAAAAATCCATTCGCAAGAATTTATTGAAATTTTGCGTGCACTGGCAGTCATGTCTCATCAGGCTATCATGAGTCTTGACCTGATAAAACGAACCAGCTCGGCTGCTGTTACTAAAAACGGACTCTTCACCTAAGAACTGATGTCGTTTGTAGAGGGAAAGCACTATACAAGAGAGCAACGCAAGTGCTATGTAAAGCGGCTGCAGATATCTCAGCTGAGAAGGGAATCAGTTTCAGATACAGAAAATCCAAAATCCCAGTTTCCACAAGAGTGACATTCATCTTTTACTAGTTAAAATGCTATGGGTGGGGAAAAAAAACAAGCCAGTAGTGTCCTCATATGACAACAGGGGGAGCAAGACGGACACAGGTCAAGGAAGGAGGGC
>NW_015253911.1:0-488 GCF_001447785.1 Gekko japonicus
CCTCTTCTACACATCCCACTTTATGAATGTCTATATGGATATGCGCATAATTGAGGGGGGCCCCCGGGAAACACCCCCCCAAAACACCAACCAGGGACTAGTTTGGTGCCGGACTAGCTCAGGTAACTCTTTGCGTTGGATGGTGCAGCATGGCTGTCAGGCACATATTTGCTGACTCGCTGTCTCGCCTTTCATTGACACTGGATGCTGTCCTGTTCACAAGGAAACAGCATCAATAAGTGTTTTAACTGACCTAAAATATTGATATGTTGATTTAGTATTGTAATGATAGTTTAAGCAGGTTCTCTGTTTGGAGGATTTCCAAACTTCCCTGAATGTTTCTAAATAGTAGAGGTAATTACATTCAGATTAGATACCTTTCTGAGACTAATGGCTCAGGTCACACTTAGGTCAGATTTTGATTAATTATATTCTGAATGCACATTCCTAAGAATGCATATTCCTAATGTTCATCTGTGGAGTGTATA
>NW_015253912.1:0-488 GCF_001447785.1 Gekko japonicus
TTCCTTGAACTTTGGAGATTTCACAAAAAACAAATTGAATATTGGACTCTTTATATATATCTTTATTAAAGTACTGAGGTCTTTGTAAATATGATATATATGGTTGTTAAAGTACTTTGAGTATTGTAATAGCGTGTCATACAGCCCCGTTGTCTTCTTGTCCCTTTAAATTTGGAAGCTGTGGTTATTGTTTTCACCTAGCTTCCAAGATCTGACAAAATCGGGCTATATGATGCTGCCTTCCTGCGCATGGTGCATTACAGGGTAAAAAAGGCAGGCCCCTTCCCCCAAGAGCCTATAATCAACCATCTGAATCAACAACATAGGGACAGGAGGAGGAAGTGGAGGCAGGAATAAACAGAATAAAAATGTGTTTGTTCCAGCTGCATATTCTTGCTGAAGGCTGATTCACATATGCAAGAGCAGAGACCCTGGCTGGTAAAATAGACTTCAGCACTTCAGACTTCACATATTGGAACAGTTCCCTA
>NW_015253913.1:0-488 GCF_001447785.1 Gekko japonicus
GAAGATTCTTGTGCTCTGGTGGCAGCTGCCTCCAAAGCAGTGTTTTTAAAAACACTGACTCTCAAGGCATATTACGCAGCTAAAGCAATAGAACAAGAAGGGCCACACAATAGAAAGCAGTGCTATAGAAACCATGAGAAATCCAATTGAACTGCCCAAAACTCCACAAACATTAACTGCAACCCTGTTCCATTATCAAAATGTAATCCTGAACAAATATTTTGTACTGTGACGCTTTTCATATTTGCGTGTTTTATATTCTGTACTGCTGTCATTCTGTCCTGTTTTCCCCTTATGCCCTCATCCACCTCCATAATTTCCTGTTCCTGCTCTTCCAGGAACTCGTTTCTGTTTACTGCACTTAACGGTGTTTTCTGTCGGGCAGGTACCTCCCTTTTGCTTCCCCCCCCTATTACCACCTACTGTTTGCCATGTCGTGCCTTCCAGCGCTGTCCTAAGGACAGAACAAAGTTTGAGTCCGGTGGCAC
>NW_015253914.1:0-488 GCF_001447785.1 Gekko japonicus
CTGGGACCCACCTTTAACATGCCCCCTCCCGTGCAGTATGGGAACTGCAAGCATTGATAAGAAGACAGATGTCCTCACCTGGTTGCAGGCCCGTAGCTACATCGGATCATTTCGAGGCCCGGCCTCCCGACTTTCCATCAGGGTCCCCCAACTTATTACCCTTGACAGGCAGGCAAGGCAACCGTGTGGGCCCCGGACAAGATGTGCTTGTCGACCGGCCAGTGGGCAGAGTGTCTGGTGGCACAGCACAGCTCTCGTCCTTCGCCTCACCCCACGGTGCTCCGCTCTGCTCCCGGTGGCCGCCTTGCCATCTCCGGCCCCAGCCAGTCCCTCCCACGCTGGCCAGAGTGAGTGAGCACCTCTGCCTGCCTACCCGCCCAACTGGGCGCCAGTGGTCGGGACGGGATGGTGAGTGGGGGCTGCGGACCCTCTTTCTGAAGTGGGGAGCGGGGCCCCTGGCAGTGGGGTGCAATGCTCCCTCTAAGCTG
>NW_015253915.1:0-488 GCF_001447785.1 Gekko japonicus
ATTGGCTTATCTTATGTTCTTATGGTCTTCTCCCTCTGCCTTGTGTGTTTTTGAACATCTGGAGAACTTGAAAGCTGGCATGCTTTTTGGCCAGTCCTCCACTCTTGGTACCACCAAAATCTCACATGTGTTTAGAATCAACCCACTGAAAATCCAGATTCTCTCCCTGAATCACTTGCTAGATGACTGATACTCATGTGAACCCCGCCAGTCTATTCATTATAAAGCTTTAGGAAAGCACACTATCAAACTGTCATTTTGTCAATAAAATGTCAACTCATCAATATCGCTTCCAGGTGGCCAAATGTTTTTGCATCATTAATACAGATGCATTAAGCAATGTTCTACACAGCATTCATCACAAAGAATGGTCAACACTAGGATCATATATAAAAATGGTCGCTTGTTGCTCCAAATGAACTCTCCCCTTCCCACCAAGACTGACTCCCCAGTGAACACTGATCTTTAGTAAAATGGTCAAGAGAATG
>NW_015253916.1:0-488 GCF_001447785.1 Gekko japonicus
CTTGAACAAAGATTTGAGATTTCTCAATCACCACACTTGTCAAAATTAAACAGGAGTCCAGAGGCATCATAAAAACCAACCGAATGTATCCCACCATGAGGCAGAACTCACTTCCTCGGCAACATGTAGCGTATACCCGTTAAACGGAGAAATGTGCAAATAAATGCATCTGTGCAATGGATGCACCACACTTCATGCACCTGATGAAGTGGGCTGAGTGAGAGAAATTACATTTTTTGGACTCCTGTTTAATTTTGCGGCCACAGACTAACAAGGATACTCCTCTGAAATGATATGTGTTAACTACATTAGTTAACCTGGGACTTCTAACCCACTACAGGTGTTAACCTGTTCTCCAAAATGAGTGAATGGTTGCTGCACTTATCTTGATCAGGCCTGAATTTTACATAATTACATCCCACCCTGCACTGAATGCCCCCCCTGAGCCTGGCGTTTTTGTTGTTCCATAGCCCGGGCTATGTTCCGTG
>NW_015253917.1:0-488 GCF_001447785.1 Gekko japonicus
TGTGGTTGGGCACCCTGTGGAGTTGTACTAGCTTGATATTGTACCAGTGTTGTGGTGATGTTCTGCCAGCATATATAAACTTTTCTCTCTCCCTCTGCTGCATTGTGGCATACGTATTGCATCCTCTCTGTGTGGAAGACACTCTTAACAACTGTTAGGGGACCTGGAGTTGTAGAACCACTATACAGTAGGTATGTGTTTGGGTTAGGGAGATTTGCAGCAGTAAAAGGCTTTCCACAACCTTACATATCGGTGGGCGTTCGTCATCCTTCCATCCCTACCTGCAGAAGTGGACAGTCCAGGTACCGGACTGCATCCTCAAGTGCAGTTGCTGTAAAGTTTCTGAGTGGTGGAATGCTGGAAAGTACGTGAAGTGTCTAATAGAGAAGCTCTTGCAGAGGGCAGCAAACGGGAGAGCTAGTCAGATAGCATGGCAGAGTGGCTAGAGTGTTGGATGAAGATGTGGGAGACCCAGGTTCAAATCCCCC
>NW_015253918.1:0-488 GCF_001447785.1 Gekko japonicus
CTCCTTCAGCAGCCCATGAAGCCCCCTGAAATTTTGTTCCTAGAGGTTGGAGACCCTCAAAAACATTATAGGGATAAAGTTGGGAGGTCTACATTGAGAATGGGAAATCAGCAAAAATTGCCTTTCCCCTTCTGCCAATGAAACTGACTTCCCATTGGCAGAGAACAGCAGAGAATGGCTTGGCCAGGAGCAGCATTTCATGGACTATTTGGAGTACAATTGGAGGGGAAGTGGAGAAAATCATGCTCCATGGGCAGAAATAATTTCATCTGTAGAAATGCCCTGGCAGATCCAAGCCAATACATTTGAATAGAAAACAAGCGTGGTGATGTTGCCAGTAGGGAATTTTTCCCCATGGAATTCCAGTTTTTCTTCAAGTGTTTATTGTCTCAAAGAAGGTTATTTGGGAACTGACCACTCAATAAGAGCAGACTTTTATAAAATGGACAGGGATGGACATCTTATTGTTTTAATTAGGCATTTATGCC
>NW_015253919.1:0-488 GCF_001447785.1 Gekko japonicus
CTCTTGGAATCGATGGAGACATCTAAAATACAGAAAAACATTATTTATATGAAACAATTATATTGGCAAAAAACAACAAAAGTATTAAACTGCTAGCATGGCGTGTCAAAAACAAACAACGACACAGCAGAATCTTTACAATAAAAAAATCTGACAACACCACAATGACAGACCCGGAAGAAATCAATGACTGCTTTACACAATTTTATGAAAAACTATATAGCTCCACCAACCCAAGCCTTAACAAAATTCAGGAATTTTTACAAGAAAATAATTTAACAAAAAAAACTCCTTCCGGAACACCGTACAAGCCTAGACAGTCCGATTACTTCTAATGAAGTACTGAATGCTCTGAAGCAGACTAAATCCAAATGGTGCACATTTTCGTGGAAATGTCTAGGGATTCAAATTCCTCCCGACCTGCAAGATTTAATACGCTGCAGTCTTCAAACTCTCCTGAAGGAACTTAAAAACAAGATGAAACAATG
>NW_015253920.1:0-488 GCF_001447785.1 Gekko japonicus
GGGGGGGGGGCCGGACATGTCGCGCCACCACCACAAGACAGCTGAGACAGCAGCAGCAGCAGCTGTGAGGCCACCAGAAAGCGGGGAGCCTTCTGCAGACATGGTGGCAGCGGGAAGGTGGCCCAGGGCTGTCCCGCAAGGCCTTGGCCTCGTCGCCTCATGAGGAGCGGCCGGCCAGGGAGGAGGTCCGGAGGCCAGGCCCCCCCCTTCTTTGGAGGGGCACAGTGAGGGGGCAGACGGGAGAGCCGGCACTGCCAGCCCCGGTGGGGGGGGGGCGATCTAAGGGGAGAAAGGCCCTCCTCAGACAAGCAGTCCTGAGGCACGACCGGAGAACCACCCCCACCCCCACCACCTGCCGAACACAAAGCCAAGTTAAAATCCAAAGTCCGCTTGTGTGACTCAAGGGGGGGGGGAGAGGAAGGGACAGTGCAGAGTGCCCCGGTGTGAGTAGGACCCTGCATGGCCCAGCCTGGCCCGATCTCGTCAGA
>NW_015253921.1:0-488 GCF_001447785.1 Gekko japonicus
AGCCAGGGATGTACTCAAAAACTCATGAAGCATCACCAATTGAACCCCAGTGGCGTTTAAGAATCCAAGTCTGCATTCTGATAACTGAACAAGCCAGTTTTTATGACGTGGATGAGCCTCGGCTCCTTGGGCCCACGTGCCCCTTTCCTCCCGCATGCAGACCCGCAACTGAGGACTTCCTGGTCAAGGAAATCTTTGTCTTTGCGCCAATCTAGTTTCAGGGGTTACCGTTCCACGGAGCTGAGATGCTATACCAAGATTAAGATGCAGTTTAAAATCCCAAGTACTAGGAAAGAAGCCTTAATCTGTTAAGGCTGTTTGCATTCAGACATAACAACAGATGGGAATTAGATTTAAAGGTCTGTAAACCAGACAATCTTAAATTGTGGCATACGCAAGAGGAGGGAAGGGGGTACCAGTGCCCAAGAATGTACGGCTCATTAAAATCACAAGAAAAAGTGTGGCTTATTTGGTCTGAAATAATTGAC
>NW_015253922.1:0-488 GCF_001447785.1 Gekko japonicus
CAAAATATGGGTGCAGAAAGGGCCTGTGTGTGTGACTGCAGCCAAAAAAGATTTTCAGGGAAAGGCATACCTTGTCATTTATAAAGTCCTAGGATAGAGTTTATGCAAGCACAGCCCCTTCTGTGGAGAAGTGGCAGATAGCTATATCAGCTGCTGATTTGAATATGAGGGATGAGGTTGTCATTGAGAAACGGGTGTCTCCGAGCCGGAAGCATGACGAAGCAGGTTTATTTCCTGGTCAGCATTTCCAGCCTGATCACAAGTTTTAGCCATCTGTATTGGGCAAGCAAGAGACAGCCTTGCAATATTATCTTGGTTAACCTACACAGATAGTGTGATAGGATGAGGCAAGCTAAAAGACTTGTACTGTACACTCATTTTTGCACCATTGAGCAAATCTGTGGTTCTGTGGAAACGCATCCTGAAATGTTCCCCTCAGCTATGCAAACTAACCTAAAGCTGTTGAACAAAGTTTGAGTCCAGTGGCA
>NW_015253923.1:0-488 GCF_001447785.1 Gekko japonicus
CTACTCTACTGTTTTGCCACTGCCAGCCAGGCAGTGGCAAACACACACACTTGCACTGGCCAAGCGCTTCCCATTGGCCATCTACTGTCCCAGGATGCTGAGACTTCAGCGGAACAACCCCTCCTGCTTCCTGTAGGGCATGGCCATGCCTGCTGCTAGACAATTCAGGGACTTAGGGAAAATCCTGGGAGATCTGAACTGTGTGAGGCATGTTACACTTCTTTTGGAAAAGGTCCTGGCTCTGAAGTTGTCTGCTCAAATGTCTAAGTGCTTCTTACCAGCAGTGTCTGCTCCAGGAATGAAACACATGTTTTACATCTCATTGCTGGCAAGCCTCGTTGCTGATAAACCTGTCAAGAGTAACTGTGGCCTGCTGCAGAGAGTCTGTCAGAGCAGTCATTTGGGGGCTGTTTCACCGCCTGAGAAGAAAAAAAAATCCAATGAAGGTATTGGAGATGGGGAGTGTTATGTACGTGGACCGCCACCAG
>NW_015253924.1:0-488 GCF_001447785.1 Gekko japonicus
AGCTGCCCATTAAATCTTGGCCTCCAGTTCGCCAGCCCCAAACCTAATGATGCCATTAGAGAAACTTTCACTTCAGAACACCTCTTTCTGTAAGCATTTTTCTCCTCCTGTTATATTTGTCGGTCTTCCAAGTTTCTTTTTCTAAGATGTATGCTCAGTGATTACACTTTAATAAAACAAATTACTTTCAACGTTGGTCATTGTTTTGGCTTTGCGCAACTATTGAGCAAAAAAACCCTGCAGATTGTACATAACCGGGGTCAGATCTGCTCACGAAACATTAGTATAATAGAACTGTTGAAAAACATTCATTCGCTTTTTGATGAAATTCTTGTAAGTCTAACCAATCAGCTTGTCAGGATCCAAAGAACTAATTCCATGAGCACAAAAGGCATTCAGAATGTTTCCTCCCCTGCTTTTGTACGACACGGCAAACTTCTTTGGAATCTTTGGACGTGCTTTGAAAATATTTTGTGATTTGGCATGGG
>NW_015253925.1:0-488 GCF_001447785.1 Gekko japonicus
CCACAGCTTAGAGGGAGCATCGGTCACCAGGCCAGGCTTATTGGAAGCGCTGAGCTACTGGAGCCCTGTCGGGGGCTTGCGGGTTCTGGAGTAGGACACGAGGCAAACCGGGCCTTTGTAGCCATCCCTTTCCAACCTGTTATTCAGCTCGGCTCTTGCGGCTTCCGGATTGTGTAACATCTGCGTACACCTCATCTGGCCTTTCATTCAAGTAGCCAACGCTACCTTGGAAGAGACTGCCAGAATAAATCAAGAGTGGCCCCGATTTGAACGCACTCAGCGAGACAACTCTATTCTATAGCTCCCGCCTGAGCCTTAATCGAGTCCTTACCCGGGTGGTCGTAACGCCACTTTGGTATTTTGGCGCTCAGCGGTAATCCTTACGGAAGGCCCCACAGAACGGAAATCGGTACTAACATCATGCCAAGTTAGTCCACGACCAAGGTAAGAGTTCAGTCTGGACCAACGCTCCCTCCAAGCTGTGGAGT
>NW_015253926.1:0-487 GCF_001447785.1 Gekko japonicus
ACCCCTGGCTGTAATAATAGTTACACACTGACAAATTTCACCTGCTGATTGCTCTTCCTATTAAAGGCAAAGTAACAATGCAATTCTAAGTACATTTGCCTGGAAATAAGCCCCATGGAATAGACCAACCATTATCTGAACCATTACCTATGATGAGGTGGCCATAAGCCCCGTCCTTGATATATGGCATGCATTTTATTAGACATTTTATATATATATCTAGATATAGATATAGTCATAGCTTGTATATCAAAGTTCTTGCAAGACACATCAGCTAGGAAGACATGTAATATAAAAGGAAGACATCTTTTCCCCACCTACTTAATTTAAAGCTATTCAATTACATGTCTAAGAACAAAAAAGGACCATTGCTATAATATTCCTGCAAAGGTCACTTTATAAAGGTTGTGAGGATAATGAGTTCCATCTCACATATTATGCCTTTGTATTAGTACCTGTAATGGACAAAACTATAATGTATGAAACA
>NW_015253927.1:0-487 GCF_001447785.1 Gekko japonicus
GGACCTTCTGCGTGCAAAACAGATGTTCTACCCCTGAGCCACGGATATAAGGAAGGGAAGAGGGTTTCTGATGTGCTGTGTCCCTTAATCAGATGTTTTTTAAAAAACCCAGCTTGTCTTTAGTCTGTGGCTGGTTTTAAAAAAACAACGGGCTTTTCTTTCTTCACGTTACTGACTTCCGTGAATCTATAACCAGAGAAAGTAAGGCTCCGAGATTTATGACAGTGTTTAGGTGAAGAAAATGTGTTGTAAATCAAACAAAACAAGTTATATGAATGAGCATAAAAGAGCAGGGAAATGTCATGAGAAGCAACACTGCCTTTGATCTCCTCCTTCAATCACGGGAAAGGATCGCCTCTTATCAACGGCCTGTGGGCGCTTCGGCTTCCCCTCTTTAATAATGGCAACGTAGAACTGAATTGCTTCTGTTTGTTGAGAGACTGGGAGAAACACATGCAGAAACGATAAGCCAGTTTGGTGTAGTGGT
>NW_015253928.1:0-487 GCF_001447785.1 Gekko japonicus
AGAGCAGATGTGGAGTACTAATGAAACTTTTTAAAAAAAAAAGGCTGACAGCACTTCTCTAAGCACCAATCTTCTAAATACCTACCCTCTGTTTTGTAACCTATTAGCCACCTGAAGATAAAGACTTGCCAAATGGCTGACACAAATGCCTGTTAACACCAGGGGCTGCCTGGTGGAACGTGAGCTTCAGAGCCTCCAGTTCTGCTAATTGGCCACGTGAAATTCTGGATAGCTGGCAACTTCTCTGAGGATGGCTTGTGTGACTTTACTTTATGTTATTCCTTCAACCCTGTGCTGGTTGCCTGGACAGGACTAGGAGAAGAAGCTGGGTCATACAACTTAACGGGAGGACAGAGAGGAAAAGTCTCAAGAAAATGGCAGGCCCGGACAGTAAAGGGATGTTCATTACTGCTATTGGTATCAGATATTGTGGCAAGTGTGTGTATTATGTGCTGTCAAGTCACTTCTGACTTGAAAGCCAGTTTGG
>NW_015253929.1:0-487 GCF_001447785.1 Gekko japonicus
TCTTCAGTCTTTGTTCTAATCTGGTCTGGCTGCAGGTCCCATTTCAACACATTTCGGTCTGCTGCAGAATAGGATGAGGCCTTGAGATTGGTAGTAATCTCTGTTCCTAAAGTCATTCTGAATAAAATCCTGCGGCCACCTGCTCTGCAATTAAAAACAAACAAATAAACACACAAGCACAAAAAGCACGACTTATGGCAGAAGGCCCAGAGGGGAGAGGAGTGGAAGTGGCACAAGCAGCTGTACCTACTGAAGGAGAATATAGGAAGATGGCGGCTAGTTATGGGTAGAGCTTTGCAAATCTGGAGCATCTTAGTGATGACTGGGTCACGGATACGGGGAAAGGGGTAGCATGGACTAGGAAGCACAGCCAGGAGGACACTGTGGATCAAAGGCACTGTGGATCAAGAGGGGATCAAGATAATTAAGGGGGGGGGAAGTATTTAGGGAAGCAATAAACAGGGCAAAGCAGCTTCAGATGTGATAA
>NW_015253930.1:0-487 GCF_001447785.1 Gekko japonicus
GTTTTATTCTCACAAATTTCCTGTGAGGCAGGCAATCGTGATCACAGAGACGGCCAATCCGTGTCTTGGCTGGACCAACTGAGAGGGCTCAGGCGGGGATGTGACTGAATGCTCCTCGGTACGAAATAATCCTCTGCCCACAGAAAATTAAAATGTCTAGGGGAGTGCTAGGCTAGAACCTTTCCCCCTTGGCTTATGCATGCTTCTATCTGCAGGGATTCTTTTTCCCCCTCCAGAACAGCATCCAGTCATGTCAGCCCCCACCTGCAGTCAAAAGTGGTAGTCCAGACCCAGGGTGGCCACCACTGTGAGAACTACGCTCTAGAGAGTGACCTTCCTGAGGCCACCCAGAGGAGCTTGCATTGCTCGGTAGCAATGCCAGGATGGCTCCCCCAACACTCTGCTCCAACCCCCCACAAAACTGGGCCTCTCCTCATTACAAACTTGTATGTTTTAAAGCTGACTTTTGAATGCACATGAAGACACA
>NW_015253931.1:0-487 GCF_001447785.1 Gekko japonicus
CAGCATTTCTCAAAATTTTGAGAAACCAGACCTCCTCCTAAACTTTTCACTGCCTACTGACAAACTAACCCCACACTGCTTTCCTCCTCTCTAAAATAAAATGCAGGAATCTCACATCTATTAAAATGGAGCAACTTTATATTTTATTTTTCAAACTGAATGTTTATAAATAGTACTGCTGAGCAACAGACTGCATTTCACAGTTATTTTGCACATTATGCAGGGGCAACCCCAACTTCCCCATTGAGCATCAAGAAACTTTGTCTCCCAGCTCACCGTGTCCCTTCTCCTCCTTCCTGGCCTGGTAACTTACCTTCAGGAGAGACCTGATCACTTTTTGGTCTGATCCACAGTTTTAGTATCACTAGTTGATGCAATTTCAGTTTACACTATTGTGCTCATTTTAGGAGCTGAAACAGGAGCTTGCACATATGTGGTTATTGGTGTTATACATGCACCACTTCAATGGCTTTCAGTCTTGCTCTAA
>NW_015253932.1:0-487 GCF_001447785.1 Gekko japonicus
CAACTTTTAAGAAATAATTAAAACAAAAAGGAATTACAAAGAACTAACAGATGAAGGCCATTAAATCCGGGGTCTCCAACATGGTGTCTGTGGGTGCCATTGCCCACTGACACTTTTCCCGGTGCCTGCAGTAGGCGGGGCCAGGTGGCGCTTTTGCCTAGCAGTGCTTCTAATTGGCTACTGGAGATCTGAGGGACCGTGCAGATTTTCCAAAAAGTTACTTTGGCGGCAGCTGCCAGCATAGCCCAAGGATCTCCGCTGTGAGACTGAAGGCAAGCTGTGGCAGCCATTTTGTGCCCAGCTTTGCCTCCCGCAGCAACCATTTTGTGGCTGCCCCCACACACACGTTCAGAATTCCAAAGGTACCCCTATCCTCAGAAAGGCTGGGGACCCATACAATAAAGTAAGTTCTGTTCGATCATTGTAATAAAATAAAATATAATTAGACTTAATAAATGAGGAAGATGACCATGAATGATTGTCTATC
>NW_015253933.1:0-487 GCF_001447785.1 Gekko japonicus
CACTAATGGCTACCAATCAGTTTGAGTCCGCACTGTCTTTGCTCATTCACAGGGCTGGGAAAACCTGGCACACAAACCGGTTCGGCAAGCATTCATGATTGTTTGACACAAACCAAACTGACTGATTGGTCTGCTCACATCCGACTGATGCCTTTGAACTTGGTCAGTTTGACAGCTGGATGAGTTCACAGCAAAATCTGCAGCATTTCTAGGCCAAAGCCGATGGGAGATCTATGCTGTTTGGCTTGTAGGGGGGAAAAACATATGGAGAAATATGTATTTTCTCAGCACCTCCAGGGAGCTGATTTGCATCTGGAAAAGGTGTAAGGGAAAGGCTTAACTCCCCCTTGTCCAGTGTGGTCCTGATCCAGGTCATGTCCGCCCATACAAGCACACACACAAAGAGAATGAAGAGACAGGAGATCTCATCAGCTGAGGCTCACAACCCTTGCCTAGTCTGGCCCCTTAGTCACTGAGATGACATTTT
>NW_015253934.1:0-487 GCF_001447785.1 Gekko japonicus
AATCAGCCTTCTGCTTGCAAAGTATATGTTCTGCCACTGAGCCCCAGAATGGTCCATCTAGCTCAGCATCATCTATCATGACTGGCAGCAGCTCTCCGGAGACAGACAAGGGTCTTTCCCATCACCTGGGATGCTTTACCGAGAGATGCCAAGACTGTACCCAGGATCTTTAATATGCAACACTTGTGTGCTACCCGTAAGCCACAACCCTCCCCTTGAACTGGCACTAACTCGGGTTTCACAGGCAAAGTATTAGCCCAAATGCTTCCACCACACGAAAGCCCAGTGATGAAATTTTAACATGGTGGAAAGAGGAGTCTTTCTTTCAAATGAAGGAGAATAGACAATTCGGGAAACTGCAAAAGCTGGGTGTGGGCTGAGCAGTATTTCAAGCGGCCAGAGGCGGAGAGTTTCAGTTCCCTTTAGATTTCCCTTCCCCTCCCTGAGTAGGAGAAGCAAAACTATGGTCCCTGCCACACAGCAGGAA
>NW_015253935.1:0-487 GCF_001447785.1 Gekko japonicus
TTTTCTTCTGTGCATGAAGAGAGGACTTCACCAGACTGCATCAGGTCACAGACCCTGTGGCCCCCCCAAGTCAAGCCCCCAAACAGCACTGGATAAGAAACCATAAGAATGACTCTGGGGCACATTATTATAGGTAGAAGTTTGGAAGGAGGGGGCGAAAGGGAGAGACAGAAGAGTTACTTCTTCATAAACTGGTTAACAAGCTAAGAGTTCATTTGCGGTGGAAAAGGACGCACTAAAAACTGAAAATACTCCAGAGGTGGAATCCTTAAAAAGATGATTCTGCTGAGCTACAGTGCCACATCAAATTTTTATTGAATGCATTTCTGCTAAGAACCACTGCCCTAAAAGCAGTCAGAACTCTGGCAGAAGGGAATAAATTCAGTGCACCAGCTCCTCTGAAACACTGTACAAGGACAGAAAAGGGATTCTGATTGGGAAGCAGGTGCAGGGGTCAAAGCAGAGCTTATGGTTTCCATTTGCCCAG
>NW_015253936.1:0-487 GCF_001447785.1 Gekko japonicus
TAATACAATAAACTTGATGATGATGAATAGAACAGGCTTTGGATGATAACCAGTCATCCTTAAGGAGAGTGGGGGAGACAACCAGGAGGTGGCAGCCTAAATGTCCTTGGAACAGGCTCAGAAACAAAGTGGCAGCCAGTGTAGCTCTCTTGAGATGCGCAAGATATGTTCCCGTCATCTAGCTCTTGACAATAATCAGGCTGTTGCATTTGGAACAACCTACCGTACTTTCCAGGTTGTCTTCAAGGGCAGCCTAATGTAGAATGTGTGGCAGAAGCACAAATCAGCATGACCAGACCAGCTGAGTCTACAAAAGGAGAGAACTGGCAAAACAGATACAACTGGATTTCATCCTCAAGACAATGCTGTGAGTAGGTTGCCAATAGCTGTGGAGAAAAACATCCTGCTCCTTCAGTATGTGTAAATATGGGCAGGTGAAGGTTCCAATGGGACAAAGGCACCTGGTAAATAACATCTCATTAAGCCT
>NW_015253937.1:0-487 GCF_001447785.1 Gekko japonicus
AATTCAGTGAAGAAAGCACAGGGTTGAATGTAAGAAGTTCATTCTACACTCTCTGGGCTGGCTTTCCAAAGGAATGGCCGCTGTATAAATGCTGGGGAAAACTCAACAGCCTCCTACCCTTGAACACACACAAACTAAATGATCTTCCAGGATCCTAGTTGAAGAAAGAGAGACTCTTTTGCAACAGAGACTTGGTAGAAAAGTTTCAGTTGTGCAGACTGCTATTGGGTTGTTGCCCTACAGTCTTCTGAGATCCGCTAAAAACACTTTTCTACACTGTTGTAGCAAAGCGACTGTGCCATCCTAAAGCAGAGCTGTACCTTTCTAAACCCATTGAACCTTCTTACTAATGCTTGTTAGCCCAGAGGACAGAAGAAATAGCAAAAGCATCATTAGAATAGTACATTCAAGTGAAAGCAGGAGCCTAGAGATTAAGAAACCCAGAGTCATATGTGCTTCCTTAGATTCTCTCTCTCTCTCTCTCTCT
>NW_015253938.1:0-487 GCF_001447785.1 Gekko japonicus
TCACTTGAGATCGTAACACTATTGTGCTGTGGCTGCTCTCTGCAGACAGCGAAAGCCGCTCCTCGTTCTACCACCGTCCTCCAGTCGACTGTCCCTTGTAAGACCACTGGAGAGGATCTGCAGCCTGCCAGGGTATCTCTGGCCTTTGTGCTAGAATTCCTGACCTTTGGTCTGAACCAGCCCGTGGCAAGAAGGAGATTCCGTCTCTCCATTCAGGGGGGGCTTTTTGTCCCACAGAGTGGCTTCCAAGCATGCCGCCCGGGGAAGGGCAGTTCTCTTCCCAGTGGGTGGCTCCATCTGCACTGAGAGATTTTGTTTTCCACCACTGACACAGGCCGGCAGCATTTCGTGTCACTTCTCCCTTCCTCCCACGGCTAGAAGACGGGGATCCTGTCTCTCCGCACGGAGTCCAAGTCGTCGTCGAGGGTCAGCAGGACCTGGAAGGAGCAAGGCAGAAACGGAGGTAAATCGTCAAAGGAACGGATTC
>NW_015253939.1:0-487 GCF_001447785.1 Gekko japonicus
CCCCCCCAGCATCATTTTCTGAAACCCACCTTCTAAATAGGACCAAGCCACCACAAAATGGCGCCTCCCAGGCCCAACCACAAGAGGTGATCCCGAAAGATCCTAAGACTGAAAACTGCTGAGTGATCCAAGAGCATCAACAGGGTTGTACTCCCTGTGTCCCTCTCCTGGCATAGGTCATCCACCAGGGAGACCAAGGTCTTTCTCAGTTCTATAATTCCAGCATGAAACCAGATTGGGAAGGATCCAAACAATATGTTTCAGCAAGGAATCCTTGAAGATTTCAATCCGTTCCTCATTCAGTCGCTTTCCTCAAAAATGGTACATTTGAGATGGGGCAGTAGTTATTCAAGTCCTCTGGATCCAGATTACTTTTCCTTAGGAGTGGGGTTTTTTCAGGACTGAAGTAAACTACCCCTGCTCTCGGGGAGGCATTCACTGCTTCATGGAATGGATCAAGCAGCTTTGTTGTTGTTGTTCAGTCGCA
>NW_015253940.1:0-487 GCF_001447785.1 Gekko japonicus
GTAATATAGTTCTTCAATTAAATAATATTTTTTTAAAACTCTGGTGCTAAAGTATTTGCATTTATCTTGAATAACATTAGACACAACCTTTTAATAACAAAAGATACATCAAACCTCACAATACTTTCATTTTCACCATAAGGCATTTACCTTTGCCAGTCCAGCACGATGAGCACCTTTTGATTCCATGTAAGCCAAGTACTTGTTGAACTCCCGGAATTCATCCATCGAAGGCCGAAAAGTCATAATTTTACAGCTTGCATTTGGAGGGGGGTCTAATGATTGAGCAGCCATGACTGCTCAAAGTTACACCTGCTAACAAGCAAACAATTATGTTAGGCAGAAATGAGTGAAAATATTTAAAGTGAAGTTACCATTTTTAATAACTTGCTGTACTGATGTTTGCCCGTGTATACTAGAAATAGATAAGAAACTATGGGTGCCAACTCAGGGTTAGGAAATTTCTGGAGGTTTGAGAATGGAGCCT
>NW_015253941.1:0-487 GCF_001447785.1 Gekko japonicus
TATAAGTTGGTTGCAACTTAACAGCACTTCACACACTCACAAACACATACACAAATAGCTATTGGTTTATCTCAGGGTCTGCATGTTATCATCCCCCACCCCGAATGCACACGGACATTGTTGTTGACTGGCAAATCGCCATGAGCTATAGTGACATGAGTAGTTCCTCTGTTAGCAAGTCCCCAGTGTTGGGTGTTTTAGTCACAGTGAAGGTAAATGTAAGTACTAGCTAGTGCAATACTAAACTGTGGTGGTCATATTTTTGGCCTGCCTTCTGTAACCTATTTCTGTAGTTGGACATAGTTCCTTATTTCTGTAAGTGTACTGCAGGTTGCTGTTTTTACTCTGAGAATTCAACATGGAGCAACTTGATATGAAAAACCACAGAGATATCATTAAAGTACATGTACTCATTGCATGTTTCTAGTAGTTTAAGGTGAGTGTTCAGATGCTTCTGCTTTTTAACAAACTTATGGTTAGGAGGGAA
>NW_015253942.1:0-487 GCF_001447785.1 Gekko japonicus
CCATTGTAGCTGTAAAATTGTTTCTTGAGTTTGCTAGCAGAATGAAACATTAAGAGTTTGAGATGGATTTTAATCAACAGCACAGCAGATCTATGCAAACACCTCTTGGAAATCTCAGATATTTGGACCCTGTAGAACAGATTCAGACTTGGTATGGTTGGGTGAAATGAGTTTCATGAGCCCAGAGGGAACATGAGTGGGACACAGAATGGGAGAGCCAGTGAGACCATCAGACCATTGCCCAAAATTTGAAGTAGAGCTTCTAACAAGACAGTCAAGGGGCTGTATGAATGGAGAAACTATTGGGATGACTGAATGTCAGAGATGCTTCATGCAGAAGTAACACAAGAGTGTTCAACATTCATTCATTGGAACCTGATAGAAATAAGGTGGAGAAGGGAATAAGCACAGGTTGGGGAGGAGGATGTGAAATATGATTAAGCACTCTTTTTCAAAAATCAATACTCTGGTTTCTCTTCAGATCGCA
>NW_015253943.1:0-487 GCF_001447785.1 Gekko japonicus
CAGAGCATCAGTGCCCCAGACATATGTATTTAGTCTAGTGTTGACCTAAAAACGAGGGGTGTACACAATACACACCCCCTTTCCATGATTTTCTGCATGAAGGGGATGAAACTGTAAGAGATTGTTAGGGGATTTTCCTTTGCCTCAATCAATTCATGTGCAGTAGACCAGCTGGGGTAGAACGGAGGCAGGATTGCAAGAATAAAACTCAGTCCCACTGAAAGTAATGTGGCGCAGATGAACAATATCCATACCTGACTGTGCAACCAGATATGGGCATCGTTCATCTATGTAGCATGATGCGCAGCAGATACATAGACCAACACATTCCCCCATTCACACTCAATCCCAACTTGTGATACCTTTTGTCAAAGTAGAGGTGGATTGTTGTATAGGCTTTGTGATGCAGTGGTGGCAGTCAATGAAAACAAGCACACATTGTGGGTGAATCAGTGAGCATCAGGACATTTCCCAGGAAATGTGGATA
>NW_015253944.1:0-487 GCF_001447785.1 Gekko japonicus
AGCCCTGATTATTATCATAACATTATTCCATTGCCGGCCATTGATGGGGCCAGATCCCTGCCAATGTTTACTTGAAGGTTTACCGTGTTCAATGGGATTTACTCCTAAGTAAACACACCTGGGACTGCAGCCTCTGAGTCAGCACATCTTATCTGCTAGTCAAGCTAAATTT
The DNA here is from genome assembly GCF_001447785.1 of Gekko japonicus. Taxonomy (NCBI): domain Eukaryota; kingdom Metazoa; phylum Chordata; class Lepidosauria; order Squamata; family Gekkonidae; genus Gekko; species Gekko japonicus. The sequence continues at coordinate 173 of NW_015253944.1, forward strand.
CCTGTGTTTCCCCCCCCCTCCCCAGTCCCCCAGTTGTAAGTAAGACTGGTCTTTATTCTGCTCTTTCTCTTAGATCATAAAATGAACAACTGCTCCTCTACGCCCCTTCCTGGGATCATATAAACAAGCGTCAAGCCACATTTATACAGACGTACCGAAGCTTTCAAATAACGTTAGGGACGCTGTCAGAAAAACCTAGGTCTGATTGGACGGGACATCCGATCCGTGCACAGCCAGAAGGGACTGCCGGTGAACCATGGAGCTGGGTCGGAGGGAATTGAGCTGCTTGAAAATTGGAATACGGCACGGGAAAGA
>NW_015253945.1:0-487 GCF_001447785.1 Gekko japonicus
GCCACCTCTGGCACCCATGCCGTAGGTTCACCACCACTGCTCTAACTCATTAAGAATTTGTTTATTGACATCTAACTTTCTAGCGTTTGTCTTTTTTTAAAGTGTGGGGGAGCTTTCCGTCAGGTAGACCTTACAACCTGCAGTCCGAAGTGGCATGGTCCAGGAACAGGCTTGCTGTGCTATTCTGTCCGCATGAGGCCACAAACAACATTAATAAGGAGGACTGACTCAAGCATTACTTCTCTCGTTCAATCTTTGCCTGTCACATGCTGCCACAATCTGGGGTCAGGGAGCAGAATGCAGAGCAATATGCCAAAGCTTTTATCGCTGCACTACCCATCTTCTGCAACATTCATTTTTTCTAAATCTCACAGTTTTCAGTTGTTGGGAGCAAAACCAAATTTAGTACATTATGCAACCGGCAGATCGAGCTCCTTTAAAGCTGAGAAGACTCTTTAGAGTCAGGATGGAAGTGCTCTTTTGCCAC
>NW_015253946.1:0-488 GCF_001447785.1 Gekko japonicus
GGGAGAAATGCAAGGTCAGAAACATTAGGAAGGGCCAACTGTTGTTACCTCATACTTCCTTTGGCCTGGGATGCTATTTAGCTGTGGTGTTGTCAGCTGGCTTTGCACCACATCCTCTGAAGGAGTGTGAATAGGAGATGCTACTTGATGTTGATCAATTCTTGGTAACTGAGACTCTGAGGAAAGAAAACCAGAATGTGGCAGGAAGGCCATACATAGATTTCACTAGTAAAGTGCATGCCAGATTTCCTAAGCAAATTTGAAACCACTAAGAGGCCCTCAGTGGGAGAAGGAGGTTGTGCACTCAGTAGTTCATGAGAGCACTGCCTATCTGCTTCCTTTCTCCTTCAGTTTCTTGCATCCTAACTCAGCCCTACCTCTTGTTCATCTCCTTCTAATGGTTATAGTACAGACAAAGGGATGTGGAGACAGGAGCTCACTGTCACTCCTCTTGTCCTCTTGTGCAGAAAAGGGCAACTCGAATGATA
>NW_015253947.1:0-487 GCF_001447785.1 Gekko japonicus
GGGTTTTTTTCCTACACGTGAGCTGCAAGCGAAAAGCTGGTGGCCGGCAGGGAGAATCCGTGTGGCCCTTTCCTGCCCGGCGCATTGGCCTCAGCAGGTCCTTAGGTGAGAGCTACACCGAGAGTGAGGTGGAGGCCTGTCCCTGTTTTCGTCTCTGGCCTCTAACGAGCTGCGTTGCAGGTCTTGCTGGGAGAACAGGAGGCCTGGCTGCCTAAAATCCACGTGGGGTTTGGCGAGGCTTGTGCCAAAGGCACAGTGTGGTGTCCTGGCATGGGGAGAGCTCGATCGGGAGGGTGTTTGGAAGAACCGCAGCTGCTCGGGCAGGAGGGGACCCCGTTGCTGAGCGTGTCCCAGCTAAGAGTTGGATCCTTCTGCTCCACTCAGAGCACAGGGGTGACCCTCTTCTGCAGCACATGCATGAAGGTGCCTCGCGCTGCATCAGAGCGTCAATCCGTCACGGTCAGCCTTGTCTACTCAGACCGGCAGC
>NW_015253948.1:0-487 GCF_001447785.1 Gekko japonicus
AGCATTGTCTGCTCTGACTGGCAGCAGCTTCCCTGGGGGTCTCAGCAGCAACATTAAGTTCAAACTTCCAATAAAACACTACAAGCAACAAGAACTGTCAGAACGAAAACAATACTTTCAAGGCATGGAAGAGCAAATTAACAAAAAGTTTGTTGTTTTTTCTGGTATCTAAAAAAACAGCAGAGTTAGCACTCAGGAAACTTCTGTGTGGAGGGTGCCACGAGAACCAGGCTAACAGTGGACAAGTGGCCTGACTTCACCTAGTGAGCTTTATGGCTGAGTGCTTCTAGCCTAACATATGGTACCTCCATTACACTGTACTGGATCTCTAGAGCCAATCGGAATACCATTATCAAACCATTTAACAACTGGAGCTGCACGTGCCTGTCTGCCTCTCTTAACATTTTTGCTTGGTTTTGATATGGAATGTGAAAGGAGTAACCAGGCTCAACAAAAGATCTTATTCAAAGTAATCCAAGAGCTCTTT
>NW_015253949.1:0-487 GCF_001447785.1 Gekko japonicus
CACCCTCCCATGCGTTCGGATGCTCAGCTCTCTACCATTATTAAGTACACTCCGTCATATTGAATGAATATTCATTTGCCCTGATCTGATGCGCAAACGGTTATCATGTTAACAGCTCTCATGTTCCGTCAGCACAGATGAGCACTAATGCAATCCAGCGCTAATTCAATTTGAAAGGAACTTGGGGAAAGGGGTTCCGTCGCTGTCAGTGCTGATGTTTCTGTTTTTGCTTTGCACGTGCAGGATAGGCTTTTTGATTGAACGTCAAATTGACCTAGGAGCCTTAAAAAAAAATAGCATCTCTACACGGAATGAAAGGACGTTGCTCTACAACAGTGAAAACTTCTCCTGCTTCCATAAAGACCGTCATTGTCCAAGGAATTAAGGTCATAACCAGATGTGTTAAATCAATGGTGGTGGAATGGGCTGATGGCGACCTCGTAGGGCAGGGGTAGCCCAACTGTGGCTCAGGAGCCGCATGTGGCTC
>NW_015253950.1:0-487 GCF_001447785.1 Gekko japonicus
TGATTCTATGATTCAGCATCTGCTGGAAGCCTTAGATCTGCGGTGCTCAAAGTAGGAGGAGTGAGCAACTCTGGATTTCCTTAGTGGTTCAATTGATTATTTTTTTTAAAGGACCTCTGGAGACAGGGAACGGCAATGGCGACAGCGAGGGAGCTTTCGACTCAGTAAAAGAAGTGATTTTGTAAGGATGTTAATGCACCGTGTTATGTTCTTTGTCAGACGTCATCTGAAAACTGACGTTTCCGCGCTGGGGAATGATTGCCGCTGCGCATTTGTGACCAGTTTTGTAACTCCACATAAATAAAGATTAAGACACTTGGTCGTGATATAAAGGATAACGCTGCGGTTGCCTTTAAGTCCTTCAGTGGATTGCTTATCTTTGTCTCGCTAATGAAGGGAAAGACATGCCTGTCCATAATCGGGGAGGCTACATATGTAAGTGCTGTCAAGTCGCAACATGCTTACGGCGACCCCAGCAAGGGGCTTT
>NW_015253951.1:0-487 GCF_001447785.1 Gekko japonicus
AGAAAGTATGAAACATTTCATCTGTCACTGCCATAAGGTCTGATGGACAGAAACGAGAGGATAAGAACTCACACTTAACAACAGCAAATCAGAAAGTATTAAGGAACTGGCCTATGTTTTTAAAGACTTTTTATTTTGTTTATATAATAATATATGCTTAAAAGAAGACAAATCAGTCTCACACATAAGGCATACCACCACATGGAGCTCTGGTGGATTGAAAGGCAGGATATAAATGTAACCAAAAAGAGGTTGGTTAGGTGGCAAAATACAATGCTTTTAAATCAGGAAAAACAAGCTAAAAGCCTGACTCACAGGTTCTGTATAGGATGTTTTCTTGTTCAAATGATTAACCCTAGAGACCTGCAGTAGTTCTTAAAAGGAGCTGAAAATGTTTTTAGAGAGTTTAATTTCTGATGGGGTCATGTATGTGTCTCCACCCTACACTCACCTTCTGTTGCACTACTGCCGCTGGCCCAATTTTTTT
>NW_015253952.1:0-487 GCF_001447785.1 Gekko japonicus
GATCTCCAGGCACCCCCTGGTGGTTGGCAAGCCTACTCTAGACCCACGGGAAATGGGACACACTTGAGAAAGCTTTTCAAGTCTCTTTCGAAGCCTCCTCTGGGCCGCTGAGAAACTGTACAAAGAACCAACGCCCTTGGACGATTGTTTTTGAACGCTATGAAGTACTAAGCAGCCAGGCTTAGCAGAAGGGGAGAAATAAATTGCTTGTGCATGGACCTCCCAGTGACATCAATGAAAACTGCGCACACCGATGACAGAAACCATGTTGGGGGAGTTGAAAACATCACACGTCAACACCCAAAGCCACCCCGTCCTGGAAGCTGCAGCCATGTAGTCACGCAGGGGAGGAGAACTTCAGAGAGCTCAGACGCACTTTTTCCTAGAGTTAAAGTCTCTTGAGGCTCTTTTCTCTTTGGCTGAAGAGCGACGAGACCTTTGCTTCAAAAAACCTTCACTGGCTAGGGATGATGAAGAAGACTGGATT
>NW_015253953.1:0-487 GCF_001447785.1 Gekko japonicus
AAATCATAGAAAAATTAGACAAGTTGATCAGTCAGGCGTTCAGACAAGACATTCACATGTATTCTCTTATTGCCTCGTTTATATTTCCAGACACATTCATAACAGCAGCCCTGCAATTTACTTCTCTGCATGAGCACTGAGGATTTCCACCCAGCTGAGTGGCTAGCTTGGTGGCTGTATCGTGAAAGGCCGCCAATTGCTACAGCACTACCAGCCGGGCCCGGAGAGACTATAGGAAGCTGCTGTCTCTCTGACAATGATTTGATGGAGCAGGTGTGTATTTACAGGCTGCTCATTGGCAAAGGGAAGCGAGTTGGCACCAGTTGGATTGCTTTATGGTAGCGGTGCCAGCTGTAGCAAAACAAAAACCAAACTGGGCTTTGTCAAGGAGGCAGTGGACTTGGGGCTTGTTGGCAGATGAGTGACTGGACTAGGAGGCAAATGCTGGAGTTGGAAAAGGGTTAGGGTTGCCAAGTGTATCTTCGCC
>NW_015253954.1:0-487 GCF_001447785.1 Gekko japonicus
TGTCTATGGTTACATTCAAATACTATTCTAAATCATGGTTTGGGGAATCATAAATTATCTGCAATTTGCACATTCTCTCTATGTCCTCCTTTCTCATGCATTTTACTTTTCGTTTGCACTACATAGAGGTAGAAAACAATGCCTGGCAACACCGTTCATCTCATTTGCTTATCCTTAGCTTGCTGATTTATATATCATGGCAAATTATTGCTACAGCTGAACTAATTGTTGAAAGTGAGTCTGCATCTGAGAGTGAAGAAAGTGCTAGAAAGCAGCAAGCATTGAAAGAAACCAGTATGTTATTGTGGGTTCAGTTGTTGAGGAAGGAGGGGAAAGCACTCAGCCTTCAACTCCATTCAGTACATTCAAACAGAATAGTTCTTAATACTTTTCTTAGGAGGAATATTTTATAGTAAAGGGTTAACCCTGTGCTCAGCATAGAACATTCAGAAGTGCTGTCTGTTCCACATGCAGGGTCAGATAGACA
>NW_015253955.1:0-487 GCF_001447785.1 Gekko japonicus
CCCACCAAACCAGAGGGTCTGGCAACCCTAATAAACAAATATATTACCGCTTGGACACATTTGACAGCAGAGATTGTTCAGGCCTGAAAGGTGTGCAAAGACATTCGGATAGCTTGAGAGATTTCAGTTTTGACGTCTTCCAAAAATCCGAGCCACCCAGAGCAGCCAAAGTATTCTGAACCCGGATACTGAAATACTTTTGATTCAGCGTTCAGATTTTGATTGCAGAAAGTTCATCTTTAAAAGCTGAAGGGCAAAATGAAAACTTCAGGACAAATTTCAAATACTTGTGCATTCTGGGATGGTGGAGGCAAGCTTGATGCTGCCTGTGTTGCCACCAGCAATAGTCCTCGGAAATCCTTTCCCCCCCAAATCAATGGAGCTTGGTTATATGAAATGGCTTCACTCGGATAAGCAAAGCTATTTTGCTCATAGTGCTCTGTCTGGGCTCATAGAATTTGAGAGATTCAGGCACAGAGAGGTGCAC
>NW_015253956.1:0-487 GCF_001447785.1 Gekko japonicus
GGGAAGGCAGTGGCTCTGAGTGATGTTTCCATGACCATAAACACCATGGCTGCTGCGCATGCCAGCCGTTGTCAAAGCTTAACCAGCCCTGAGCCAGCTACCTAAAGCATCGATGGCATCACCCAAAATGCAGAATTCCTAACACGTGCAAGTAAAACAGGTCTGATCTGAAAAGGCTTTGAACAACGAACACGGTTTGAAGGTGAAGTCTGAGAGCATCCTTGAAAACAGCATAATCTCAGTTATTTAACGCATTGAGATATTTCACCATAGGTGGGGCAGCATGTGGATTTTGTTCTTCAAATGCCCCCCAAACCCCTTCATCACATCCTCAATTCTGCCCCCTCCTCTGCCAATCCAGGTTTCAATCGTGGAAGATTCACCAGCACGCTCTTCGCATCAAGGGCATTGCTCCCAAACACAACCTTGCTGATAGCAAATGGTTGGATGGGAGACCTCTGAGAGATCCTAGAATCATACAGTTGGA
>NW_015253957.1:0-487 GCF_001447785.1 Gekko japonicus
CACAAGCTCAACAAGGTTGAGGACTCCTGCAATAGGGCATATTTCAAATGCAGCATGCTTACAACTAAAGACTCAATGACCCCAAAATAAACCCATTTGAATCCATACTCATCTGTGCTTGCAAACATAATAATAAAAAAAAATGCTTACCTTAAAAAGTGTCACAGTGATTTCAATGTTTTCCGGAACAGGCCACACCACCACGCCACGGTATGGATTTTTTATTCCTGGCTGCCAGCTGTGAGCCTGAAGAAAGAACGGGGAGAACCTTGTAAATTCAATCTCAATTACTTTAGTAAATGTGCAGAGGAAGATTCGTCAAGGATACGCAGGAACGGATGACTAACGGACAACAACGTACACAACTAGCGGCCTCCAAGTTCCGAAAACGTGATTTTCCACTGTGACTTTTATTTTGTTTGTGTGTGAGAGTGTGCATGGGTGAGCCTGGGAGTCGGGGCTGACTTCTGGCGACCCCTAGTGGGGG
>NW_015253958.1:0-487 GCF_001447785.1 Gekko japonicus
AGTGCTCTCAAAAGGTAAAGTCCCAAACACAGAAGAATCCAGAAGAATCAAAGTATGCAGTTATAGCCAAACTTACTTGGTTGCAGAGATAACCACTGAATCCTGTGAAAGGAAAAATACGATCCTAATCAAATTCAGAACTCATGTAAATGAAGGACAAGGGCTTGTGTGTATGAATCCTATGTGATAGAGTATTCACAGCTGTCTACCTGTGTGAGACATAATTCCTACATAGCTGCTGGGGAGGTGGCAGTGGCTGAGGCTTTGCTATAGGAGAGATGTGTCTGGTCAAGTTAAGTTCACCCCTTTCAGAACTCCAGCCAGTACAGGCCATTTCCATCACATCGTCAAATGGTAATGCCAAACATGAGGGTGAAAAGGCACATTGCTAGTAGCAGAGTTCAGAAGGGCTATTGGTGTGTTATTAGAGAAGACAGGATGTTCTTTGCTGTAAGAACAAGGCCACCTCTATGATGCTTCTACAAGG
>NW_015253959.1:0-487 GCF_001447785.1 Gekko japonicus
CAGGGTAGTCGGGGCCATCCAGCTCAGGGCAGTACTGGGTTTATATTCTTATGATTTGTTACTTTTGAGTTCTCACCTTTCAGACCTTTTAGGCTGACTACAGGGATAAGAACACCACAGGCCTGGGAGGGGAAGGTCAAAATACAGATAGCCAAGGCTTGCACCCTCAAGCAATCAAAAAAACCCCATCCCTGCTGATGCCAGATGCAGACTGCAGATTTCTCCAGCTCTCGCCAAGAATCTTTGGATGAAGAAGTGTGAAGGGCCCCCCAAAACTGATTTGTCTGCAATGTGTTGGCAATGACAAAACATCATAGCCACAAAAAAGGATGGCATTCAGATCATCATTCGTACTTACCACCCCTCCCATACACCTCTCTCTGTTTCGCCTCATTATATCTGGGCAAAAAAGAGAGCATAGTTGGAGATCAGAATCCTAAAGATGTTATTGTTTGTTGTTGTTTTTGAACAAAACTTTTATTTTTGG
>NW_015253960.1:0-487 GCF_001447785.1 Gekko japonicus
AGGGGTGGATTGGCCATTAAGGCCACTGGAAAAAGTCCTGGAGAGCTGATGGCCTGGGAGGGGGGCTACCCCAAGTAAGGGGCAGTCCTCACCCTGTGCAGTGCATGAATGACATGTTCAGCCCCACCTCTCTATGCAGCACAAGGAATGATGTGCCTGCTCTGCCCTGTGCAGCACATTGAAAGATGTTCCTGGCCCACCTCACACCATGCAGCACTTGGAAGGATAAGCCCGACCCCTCCTCATCCCATGCAGGTTTGGCTGTGCAGGTATCCCCCCCCCTATTTTGAAACGGGGCAGGGCAGGACCTTTCTCCAGGGCCATGGTTTTCTTCCCAGTGCACCCCTGGCAGTGTGATGAAAATGAGCCACTGTCTTTTTGAAAATTAATTTCATATTGAAGTAATTTTAGAGGCAGAAAACCCATTGGGAAGCAGAATATCTGCCTGTCTGATAAGCCCTTATTCTTTACGATGGCAGTCACTCTT
>NW_015253961.1:0-488 GCF_001447785.1 Gekko japonicus
AATGCTGTAATTTTCCATAGAATTAGGCCATACTAGAAATGGTTATATATCTGGAAATCGTTATCTGTTTTTCTCAGTGTCGGATTATCTGCAGAACTTGGGACACGTAGTCAAACTCAGACCAATTTCACACAAGAGCTGCGCCGCGGTCGCGCCTCCCTTTGCCCCGCTTCTATCGGTCAATTTCCCACTCGAAGCCGCGTGGCCACATTCTGACCCACGGCTTTCTCCGATTTCCTCCGCGCTTTCGTGATCCTCAAAAAACAGGATCACGAAACCGTGGGGAAAATTAGGCGAAGCCGCGGGTCAAAATGCGGCCGTGTGTGAAATCGGTCTCAGTGCTCAGACATCCATAGTTGCTTCAGAGAGTGCTTCCATCATCTTTGGGGGTGGGGGCTGTGATTAGGGTTGCCAAGTCCTTTTTCTTCTGAGGCGGGAGGCTCCCAGACGGCATCTTCAGCATAGAATTTTCCCCTCAGATGGCTGTG
>NW_015253962.1:0-487 GCF_001447785.1 Gekko japonicus
GGTTGAATCTTGGTTTTCCCAGGCCTACTGTAACGGCTTTATCGCACTGGCCCCTGCTGGGTCCCACAAAATAGCCATTGCAATCTGGTTTTGAGGTTCTCTAAAGCAACTGTCTGGTCATCATTGAATACTGCCAAAGAATAATTTATTCCCTAGAAAAGATCTAAAGTATTTTGATTTTCTGTTTACTGTTTCAGAAAATAAAAACATTTTCTGCGAGGCAGGTGTCAAGAGCAAAACACCCTTGAAAAAGACAGTATGCTCCACATTCAGTCAGCTTCAGAGAACAGACTTGAATCTGAGTCTTCCTAAACCGTAACTGTTCCCATTAAAAGCAGCTCTAGCATATAGCACACAGTCCCAAAAGCCAGCTGAGAGCATCCTTGTAAGCCTTGGTGTTTTGTGAATGTGCACAGCTGAAGAAAACCAAATACAACACTGCGATTCAGAAGGAACTGAAAAAAACTTCCTGCACTGCATGGGGGGG
>NW_015253963.1:0-487 GCF_001447785.1 Gekko japonicus
GTGTGCATATTTTCATTTCACAAAATAGGAAAAATATATGCTTGAGAGTTGTACACTTCTGACCAGTGTTCTTTTCCTCTCTACTCACTCGAATACTGGAAAGAGAGAGGCGTGTAAGCACCTGCTTCACCCTCCATCAAAAATTTAGCATTCACTTGCTCACACCTCTCTGCACGGGGAAGGGAACTTGGACTGAAAAGTCAGATCAGTGGTGCCCCACACTCGTGCCTGGGAAAAGGCTGCTTACCGTTGAAACTGGCCAAAGCCACATGAGACTTCTCCTGCTGCCCCCTCCAATTTCTAGGAGGAGGAGGAGGTTTGAATGGAGCCATGCCTCAACATGGCAACTCCTTCCTTCGCAGCACTCCTGCATCCATTCGTCCTTCAAAGGGGAACTTGTAATAGGGGTCAGTGGAAAGCCACAGCCGCTCCTCAACACCCGACTAGAAGTCTGGTACCCAGGTGCCTGACCGTTTCATCCTCATCT
>NW_015253964.1:0-487 GCF_001447785.1 Gekko japonicus
GTCTGTCTGCTTGTTTACAGAATCTTCAGGACTTAAAGCCTTTGGATCAGTGTTTGATCGGCCAAACAAAAGAAAACAGAAAGAAGAACAGATATAAGAACATACTACCCTGTAAGTCCCAAAGGCCAGAATATCTTGTATAATTTTGTTTATTGTTACCTTCATTTAATTAAGCTTGGCCACCACCTGTAGATTCCCTGTGCTGGGAGATGACTGTATTACTGCAGTCTGGAAGAGATTGCAGGATGAGATTTATCATGCTGCAGGGGGGTGGGAGATACCTTTTTATGGCATGAGGGCCGTGAACCAGTGTCATACTGTACACACCCACCGCACTAAAAACACCCCCATCAGCCATGTATGGTGGCTTACCATGGGTTCCGTAACCCCTGTTTTGTTTCTTTTGCTTGGGATGGAACAGCAGGGTAGTTGTCAAACCTTTTGGCCAATCGTAAGATGTGCTGCGGTGGCTCAAGTGGTGAAGACG
>NW_015253965.1:0-487 GCF_001447785.1 Gekko japonicus
AAAAAGTTTTTTAAAAAAGTTTAAAAAAATCCTTTCTGCTTTCAAAGCAGGGAGGGGGACGCGGGGGGGGGTTACAAGTGTCATGAGTGTTGCCTGCACTGGTTGCCCCGGGGGGAGGCTCAGCCGCCCCTGGAAAATTTGGGAAAGCGCCAGCCCCCGAGGGCCCCCCCCCTAGTCTACACCTATGATCCCAGGACTCCCTTAACTACAAAACTCACTTACAAAATGCTGATTTCAGGGTTGATGTGGACATTCGGTCTATGACAGAGCACAGGCTTGTTTAAAAGCATGACTACCTCAGAACTATTCTCCAAGTGAAAGCACCTATGCAGAGTTTGCCAGGTCCTCCGGCCCCCAGTGCCAGATCCAGGTTGGGATTCTCCTGAAAATTTGGGTGTAGAGCCTGGAGAGAAGAGGGACCTCAGTGGGGAACAGTGACATAGAGTCCACCCTCAAAGGCATCCCTTTTCTCCAGGAGCAGATCTTT
>NW_015253966.1:0-487 GCF_001447785.1 Gekko japonicus
TTTTAAAGGAGTGGGTTGGATTCAAACTTTCCATTTGTTATTTTGGCATTCAAACTACCCATTTGTGTTTGTAAACATGCAGACAGCTGAGGGATTGTCTTCCTGTGCGTCTCCGGTGGGGAATTTAGGGGGCATCCGTTGAAAGCTATTTCTTTGCTCTACTTCCTGCTCAGACTCTCCTCCTAGTCTGGAATTCATATGAAAAATTATACAAGGGTGGTCTGGGGAGCAACTTGGTGTGAGGGACCTCTCAAAAGAAAACAAGAGAGTTGCTTTTAACATGAGCTAACAGCAGGCTTTTGAAAGAGTTGCTTAGTGGGATTCCGAAGATATCTTTAGCCCTCATCTCAAGGTTCCAAAATGGATGAACCCCTAGAGCAGAGACTGAGGGAAGCTATGGCCAGGGAGGCCTGAATACTTCTTGTCTTCTTTGTCAAATGTCACCCTGTAGCCTTCCTTCCTTCTAGGGCTGCCAAGTGGGGGCGGG
>NW_015253967.1:0-487 GCF_001447785.1 Gekko japonicus
AACAACAATTATTGGAAGGCATTAAAGATTATTCTGATGAGACATACAAAGCCCAGTGACAGAGATCATAAAATGCGTTTATGGAAAAGAGGAAGGGGTTATTGTCAAATCCATTTTATGCTTGTGTCTACGCAATGTGAGGCTAGGAATTGCAAAGCGAAGACGGTGTATCCAGCATGCACCCTACCATAAACTATGGAAATCTGACCAGTTTATTTGTTCGGTGTTCTCCTCAGTATAGGAGATGGGGGGAAAACACACCACCAGTGCTTGTCTGTGCACAGCAAAAGCTACACTTGCTACAGGTGAGGCTGCGCAGGAAACTTCCTTAAGGGATGAGGGATCTCTGCCGTCAAAATCATTAGCTACCTTCTTTGCCCAGTCCCAACCAAGAGATAAATTGTCTTCTCAATCTGCCAGTGCAACACCCAAACATTGCCAGTGGGAAGGTCAGGCAGCCCTTTCTACATAATCACATCCTCTGTCC
>NW_015253968.1:0-487 GCF_001447785.1 Gekko japonicus
CTCTCAGGTGGAGGGGGACAGAGACGGGATGCAAAGGGGGTCTCGCGTCGGCTAGCAAGGATGCGTCCCCTTCCCCTGGAAGCATCTGTGCCGTAGCCCGCTTTTCCCAGGCCTTCGTACCGCTACGACACCTCTTGCCCTTGAACGCATGGGGTTTATATTGCCTTAAAACTGCAAGATCAAAACAATAAATTGCAGTTCCCTTTCCTTGAGCCTGTGGTTTTGGTCCGGATTTGAAGGGCTTTCGGCTTGACCATTCTGAAGAGCTCCGCTGCATGTGGAAACTCTCCTTTCTTTCTTCCTCTTTCAGCTCTCATCTATATCATAAAAATATGGTGCTTGCTTTCATACCTACACACCAGTCCCTTCATCCAGGTTCCACACAAGTTCCAAACCAAGAGATGGAAGTTGGCTTTATTTGTGTTTGCAAAGTACCATCAATTTACAGCCACTCCATGGGGTTTTCAAGGCAAAAGACATACAGAGG
>NW_015253969.1:0-487 GCF_001447785.1 Gekko japonicus
AAAAACTGCTGCCTGACCAAATGTCCTTGGGTCAATCACTTTTGCTGTGGCTAACCTACCTTGAAGAGGGTAAACAGAGGAGGGGAGAACAAGATTCGCTGCCTTGAGGTTCTGGAAGGAAGAATGGGATACAAATGTGATAGAAAGCAAAAAGTGCACAGAATGTTTTGAGTTGAGAGAAGGCAAAATGGTTGCTTTGCATGCTGGAAGCCTCAGGTTTTGTTACTGGCCCTTGAAGGATCTCAAGTCACAGGTACTGGGAAAGACCTTTCTGTGCCCAAGGGTCACTGCTGGTAAATAGTGGATTAATCACTATCTGGATTACTGAAACACAAAATACACCTGCCTCATCTACACCCACGTGAAGCTCTCCGTGTTCACATAGTCATGGTAACACAACGCCTTAACCTCGGTTCCCCCTGCAGTATGGCTTATCATCAAATGCTTCTGCATTAACCGTTCAGATATTTCAGAAGTGGATTATTCA
>NW_015253970.1:0-487 GCF_001447785.1 Gekko japonicus
GATAGTTGGCCAATTTGGCCGGGTCCAAACTGTTTTAAACTTTCATCTTAACATCTTTCTTTAAGGTAGAATAACACCAATTAAAACAACAAAGCAACTATACATATTTCTTTTCTTAAGTTCTCAACATGTTCTATAGCCACTGCTTGAGTAGTGATGTTGCTGAAGACTGGTATAGAAATGTGAAGGTGGAAAACAAGTAGTCTAAATGGGTCATATTGAATCAAATATTTCCTATATTCACCAGTGGCACTATTTCAGGATTCCGAAGAGTCCAAAAACAGGAGTGAAGAAATTGTAGGAGAAGATTTTAATCAAGGGTCAAGGTTTGTTCTTGGATATATTCAAGACTGTCAAAAAGTGATATAGACACAGGTTGTAGATGTCTTAGGGTTATTAAGCATGTCCTGGCAATCAGTGGGAGTCCAGAGTGGCAGAGACATGGGGGTGTTCTTGGATGATGGTGTGAGGTAATTTCCAGGGAAAA
>NW_015253971.1:0-487 GCF_001447785.1 Gekko japonicus
CATCACTGCCTGCTCTCTGTTTCATGGGCAGTGGAGGAGCAGCAAGAAGAAATGGCAGTTCTGGTCAGTTCACAGTTTGTTCACTAATTGTGTGTAGGGCCCTTCTTAAAAACTCTTCAGTCATTTTTTGAACATTTGAAAGTACTGCTATTAGTTGGGGGAAATGGCTGCACAAAGCACTAGTACATTTTGTTGTTGTGTATAATCCACTCAATGCACTTGAGAACACTACTGTTATTTATTGCTATATATTTATAACAATCAAACCTGATCACAGTCACTGAGAGGTCCAGGAGAATTAACAAGGTGGCATCCCCCCTGATCATTTCCCAGTGTATATCATCCACCAGGATGACTGAGGCCATTTCCATCCATAACCAAGCCTGAAAATAGATTGAAATGGATCCAAACAATCTGCTTCAATCAGCTTCATTCAAACAATCCCTGAAATTTGCCATCCACCACTCAATCACCTTGCTCAAGAATG
>NW_015253972.1:0-487 GCF_001447785.1 Gekko japonicus
AATCGGGCTAGATTTCTTACAATTATTTGTTTTACCATTTTTACCTGTTCAAACCTTTACTCTGATCTCCAAATGAAATCACACTGAGATCTAGTAATGCAGTACCACAGGAAGTTATGGGCTAGATCGAAAGAATCATGCAATTAGTTCCTTGATTAGAATGGAAACGTGCACGTGGGCTTCTCAAGAAGCCTCCAAGGCAAACCTCGTTCCGCGGGACTCCCGGTTTTGACAGCATTTCTCTCTCCCCCCCTCCCCCTTCCAGACTAGAAGGCGAACTCCGCTTTCGGGAATGGGGGGAGCAACAACTTATCCCATCCTTCACAGGAGTCGCCCTCGGAAACCCGCCCAACGCTGCATCCCTCCCCACCTACCCGCTGCGTTTCTACGAGGAGCTCCCCCGATCCAATGCAAAGCGCGCTGCTGCTTTGTCGGGGGTGGGGGGCAGAAGCGCCCCCACGTCCCCTGCTTCTCGGGTGAAGCCATG
>NW_015253973.1:0-487 GCF_001447785.1 Gekko japonicus
AAAAGGAATGAGCTCCAAGAGATGTGAGCCACTTTAAATGGGGGAACAAGCAGAAGATTTTTTAGACTGTAAAGGTTATTCTAAAAAACACACCCAAAGTCTCATGTGGATTCCAAGGAGGATATCTGCTCCAAGTGGCATGAATTTATAGGAGTGACTACAACATGGCCTCATTATGTTCATTCACTTAAAACTTGTATCTAATCAAAGGTAAACACTGAATGACTGTGCCAGTATCTAGGATGTTATCTCCAATGGTTCCCTCTAGAAATATGCAGAAATGCTGCAGAAGTAGCCATGTAACTGTTATCTTTCGTTTTCTTTTTATAGTAGCCCTAAATCTTCTATGGATATAAGAAAGATGAATGAACATAAATTGAACTTTCTTTCATTGCCTTCCATTCTAAATGTAGTTTAAGAGAATTGAACTCATATAGGTAGAGTCGTTTAAAGTAAATGGAATCTATAGGGAAACATAAAATAACAG
>NW_015253974.1:0-487 GCF_001447785.1 Gekko japonicus
CAGTAATGCCGAGGTTTCCTAGGCCAAGCGTCCTGTTCCTAGGTTGCTCGGTGACCTCACAGTGCGAGATTTTCCAAAATCTTAGTCAGCTTTCTCTATTTTTGATGTTTTAACTGCAACTTTTTTTTGTTTAAGTTTTGGGATTTTTCTTCAAGCCTCTTTCTGTGTATGGCCCAGCGGTATGGAGTTTTTGATCCGCACTCCGGTGCCATGTTCAGAAATTTAGCTGTGTTTGCAATAAGTTTGGGCAGTTTATTGGTGAAATGACATTGTGAAAAAAAATTGAAATGAGAGCTGTTGCATAGCCCTGATGGGTCTGTTCCTTAGTGTGATGATAGAGTACAGCAGAACTCTGGGGACTGCTTTTTAAACACATGTATTGTAGTCATTCAAGGATATAATATATAGCAAAGTCACTCCACACATACGGCATGTCACATAGGATTGCCTGGCATGGAAAAACAATAGAGTTTCTGGCAATTCCTAG
>NW_015253975.1:0-487 GCF_001447785.1 Gekko japonicus
CATGGCTTCTCTTATGTTCTTATGATCAAACCCACTACCCTGTGCCCCAATCTGTGACTGGTGGTGCCAACACTGTGTCATTTTCAGAGTGTTGGACTAGGATTTGGGAGATTTTGGCTCGAAACCCCACTTGGCCGTGAACCTCGCTGGGTGATCTTGGGGCAATGGTCCTCTCTCCGCCCAGCTGGCCGCACCAAGTGCTTGTATGGATAAAATGGGGAAGCGAGAGCAATCTGTGCCACTCTGAGCTTCTTGCGGGAAGGGTGGGACAAAAATGTACACTCCTTGCCCTTTCTCCATTGCCGCGGGCTTATGACAGAGCCATGTCACCCTGGCAGCGAGGGCAGGTTTGAGGGATCCTTGCAGGCCATGGGTGTCGGATCGCACATGCAAATGCCAATTATTTTTGGAACAGGCACTCCTGGGAGCTCTGATTTCCCCCCAGGGAACTTTTGTCCTTTCCCTTCTTGATTAAACCACATACCAA
>NW_015253976.1:0-487 GCF_001447785.1 Gekko japonicus
ATCATCTGTCTGAAATTCCTCATTATCTTGTCTGCAGATGTTGCTGTGGTCTCAGAGGTAGCTCTGTCTCCCCCCAGCACAGACTCCCCATTTTACAACTGCTATGGTGACTCCTCAGGTTTACAGCATTTCGCTAGCAGCACTACGGATGCCCCCAGACCCTTTTAATTTTCTTAGTTAAAATGAGACTTTCTCCATCACTGGCTGAAACTCCTCTGTTGTCTTTCCTGGCCTCTGGTTGCACTTCACTCCTGGGGGAGAACCTGTCTCTACACGAGACAGGCAGGGGAGCTCAATGTATTTCCACCCCACCCCTTTCTGTTGCCTGACGAGAATGCTGCACAGATGACCGGTCTCTGGCATGGCACCAAGATCCCTCAGCAAAAGTCCCTCTTCTGCTAAGGGAACTAATCTTGCAGTGGAGGCTACCACGTACACATCCCTCCTTGGACAATAACATTTACTATTGCTGCGGCAGAGAATGCAG
>NW_015253977.1:0-487 GCF_001447785.1 Gekko japonicus
CTTTAGCAGCTTTGCCCCAAACGAATAGTTTCTTCAGTGGAAATTAACTCTGTGATCCTGATCAGAGCTATACCCTTCAAAGCCCATTGTTTTTTTATGGCTTTTAAAGGGCATCGCTCTGATTAGGATGGCCCTGCAAATCCCCATCCTAGCCATGGCAAATGAAAGAGGGCCTGCATTAGGGCTGGCAGCTGACCAAGGCAAAACTTCCCCGGCCTCATCGTGTGCAACTGGATTTGCAGAATCAGGAGAGGAAGGTTCTCCATGACAAAAGTTAAGTAATATCAACTGCAGGTCAAGCTGCTGTAGAAGACTCAGAAGCCAGGACCAGAAGAAATGTCGCCGACTGTTGCTGCCGTACATTGGGTCGGATCCAGTTGACTTTTCCGCTGGTGGAAAAGGAAATACGAAGTCCTCTAGGACCACCTAAATGCATGCACACAAAAAAATCAAGTGTAAAAGTGTGGAAGAAGAGGAGGAGGAGGAG
>NW_015253978.1:0-487 GCF_001447785.1 Gekko japonicus
TGTGGCCGCAACCTTAAACATGTCCCAGTAAACTCTATTACAATGCTAACGTTTATCAGTTGGGAGGGAATTTGAAGCTGTCTGGCTATAGCATTGTTGGTTTGCAGACTCTTGAACAAGACTTTGAAAAATAGCTCAGCTGACAGGCCTCCCGTTATTGTGGGCAGAACGCTGGAAAGATTGCTCTAGAAGGGACTGAGTGGTGTGTATTGTAATGCACCATACAGGCACTGAATCAATTTACTTGGAAGCACTGTATGAATTGGTGAGTCTGAAAGAAAGTACAGTAACACCCTCCAATAAGAGTATAGAGTCTTTGATGCCAACTAGCAACACCCTGGCATTCTTGCATTACACAAATGTATTAATATACAACGATTTCACATTTTTGTGTATTTTTTGCACCCACACCCAAATATAGTATTTTCATAATTTTCTTTGTGCTCCTTCTCTTTGTTTTAATGTTAATTTCCCCTCTTTTTTAACA
>NW_015253979.1:0-487 GCF_001447785.1 Gekko japonicus
CTAAAGAATTATTTACTAACATTATGTGATGGGGAAGGAACAGGAATTTTGCTGCTCTTATGTGGAGTAGAGTTGTCGACTAACTTTCTTTTAGGTACTTTTTTGCCAGTCCCAAGCGGTTCATTTAGTCCCAGACTCTTGAACATTTGTAATCCTGACTCAAGATCTGTCACTTGGTATTCTGATTCCATTCTGGATAACTTGAAGAGTCGCCAGGCCATTCCATCTGCAGTTTTGCTTTACTGATTGCAGCTGATTTATTATTGGCTTCATTTCTTGTCTTCTATGGATAGCCTCTGGAGGTAGATCTGGGAATGCTTTGATTTTAAGATCTTTATAGGTAAAGGAACTTCTTAGCCTAGTCGCTGTCTCGGGGCCCCTTTATGTTCATGTTCACAGCAATCCTAGACAACAGGCTTTGATGATTATCGGAACAACACTGTCTTTCAGGTTCAGTGTTGTTGCCAAACAATTTGCCATAAAAGCT
>NW_015253980.1:0-487 GCF_001447785.1 Gekko japonicus
AAACTGGCACTTAACCACTACACCAAACAGTAAGGGCTACCCATCCATGGAGGGGCCACATGAGTCTTCACGAGCCCCTGTTCTGACTGGAAGAATCCATGCTGAGTGCACAGACTCATGCAGAGATGCAACAACAAACCTCCGGTGAGGGCGGGGAGCCCCGCTGACGTTCTGCATTGAGACTGGCCGAAAGGCCTGATCCCATCTAATACAGAGACAAGTTAGAATTAATTCCACTTGTCAGAGGCTGATCAGATGGAAGCAAGACGAGGACAGGAAATCATTCAGAGCCTCAGTAGGGGGGAGCTGAAAAGATCGTTTAACGATTTCGCAATTTAGCACACGTCTTCGAAACATATAAGGGTGACTCCAGCAGAGAATTTGGTAATGGCTGACCAAAATGTTGGTGCAGATAGGAGTTTTGAAAGGTCAAGTGGGAGAAGAATCTCAGTTTATAGCTGGAGGCAGATGTCATTTGTCAGGTCTA
>NW_015253981.1:0-487 GCF_001447785.1 Gekko japonicus
CCTGTGCTTGAGTGAATCCTTGCTGCACCCTATGCTACCTTAGCATGTGTATCTTAATTTTTTGGTTATATAAGAGGCGGTAACAAAATAAAACTTGACATTATATGAACTCATGGTAGAAGCCAACACATGCAAATATGTACATCCAACAACAGAATACAAATGGGTCCCTAATCTGTGTGTCGTGTTCTGTACCAAGATAATGATCAAAATTAATGTTCCTGCATGGAAAACTCCTCTCAATAAACCAGTTCAGTGACCTCAAGCGATCCAACCAGCTCATGCTAGAATTTTGGCTTCTTATCTCACATTTTGTTATTGCAGTTGTACTCCCATGAATTATCCAGTGCAGTTGCTCATAGTACAGGCAGACAGCTTTACTGTTCCTAGACAGGCATTATTCTTCCTTCCCAACATACTTCTACTCCAGCTAGGGTTGCCAAGTCAAAAACTTACCACAGCGGGGGACTCCCGGGCGGCGTCTGGA
>NW_015253982.1:0-487 GCF_001447785.1 Gekko japonicus
TCTTCCCACAACGGGCCTTACTTTTAGTTCTAGCATAATGATAAAGCCCAAAGTCTACAGTTCATTGCTTTGTGGAAATGTAGACCAGGATATGATGCAGTCTTAACGAAATTACAGGGGTTTACGATGTACCCAAGCTCTTTGGCTGGAGATTTTTTTATTTTTTTAAAAATGGCTATTTATCACTTTGAAAATATAAACGCCGGCAGTTAATCAGACCCTCCTCCAGCTTTCAACGTGCAATCCTATATACACTTTCTATGGAGTAAAATGACCTGGGACTGACTTCTGAGCAGACAGCAAACGGTCACCTTCCATGTGTTTCATGTAAACACATTTAGATGCATCGCAGAGCTGTATGTGAAGACAAAGCCTTGGAGCTTCTTAAAGACTAACAGCTTTATTGCGGCATAAACCTTTGTGATGCAGAGCCTCTCTTGTTTGGGCTGCAACAGACTATGGGAAAGATCTATATAACAACTTTATA
>NW_015253983.1:0-487 GCF_001447785.1 Gekko japonicus
GCTTTGCTCTCGTTACGGGGAGCGACCCTGCACGAGCCCGAAGAGCTTGTCGAGCAAAATCCCAAATGAACCCGATTTGAAACACCGCGGGCCTCGGCTCTCCCTGGCAGGCCCCCCCCCCGGAACAGCTGCTTTCCTCGAGGAGGCGCCTGACCGAAGCCAAACTGACCTTGTCTTTCGAAACTTTGTGCGAAAACGGACACGTCCCGTCGGTCTTCTTGCAGGTGCCCCGGAGAAACCTGTCGAGACAACAAAAACGAGGGAGGTTAACAGAGAAGCTCGCGGAACCGGAAAAGGATTACCCTAAAGAAATAAAGAAACGTTCGTCAGCTCAGGCCTTAACGATGCCCAGGCACCTACGGACTTCTCTTCCCCTACCCCAATACTCCGGATTCACCCGAGATCACTGTAGGATTTCTACAGTTGACTTGATTCATGAATGCTCTGGGGTCAGCACACCCCCAACTGGGGAGGGGCTGTGGCTCAG
>NW_015253984.1:0-487 GCF_001447785.1 Gekko japonicus
CCCAAATGATCCTCCTTCCTGTTTATGTGTTTGGTTTGACTGCTTATTTATGTGTGTTTTCTTAAAGCTTTTTAAAAATACTTCTGATTGCTCAACACCTTGGGGACCCTATGTTGGGTGGAAAGCTGGCAAGAAGTGGTGTAAATACGTGGCATTACAAATATTTGGAAATCTTTGGGCCACAAAAAGAAATCCTAGAGTCAACCGTACCTCCATGTTCTTCTCCCATGTCTTGAGATACGTTGGCTGCACACTGGGTTAAACCGGTGATGCAAAAAGTATCCATATGGGGAGGAGAGATGGCTGAATGCTAGGGCAGTAAAGGAACTGTCCTGAAAATCTGATAAAAATGGTGAGATGGGTGTAATTAGCATACCAACCAGCAGGTGTCACTGTAAAACAATTCTTCTAATCCATTTTCTTTTAAAATTGGGTCTGTTTTCTTCGACTGCAAGTAATAAATTCTTCCCGTAATTCTATAGTAACA
>NW_015253985.1:0-487 GCF_001447785.1 Gekko japonicus
GGCCTTACCTTTATTTCTCTGTTTGTTCCTCCTATCTGTGCAACCTCTCCACATCTGTAGTTGCCTACAAAACTACAGGACACATCAGACACTGTCGCCTTTGAAGAACTGATGACCACAGAAAGTGCTGTGTCACCTAGTGAAGATAGCAATAACTCAACAAAGCCAGAAGTCCCTGAAAGTTCTGAAGGTACAAGGGGGAGAGTCTGTTTTCCTTTTATTCTACCTGCCATTCTGTTCACCCATCACATTTCTATACTTCCTCCAAGGCGCATGGGGTGAGGTGTGCTTCCATTCCCAGATGGGGTGACCCCGTTCCCTGCCCCACAATAACACCATGAAATAATTGAGACTGAGACAGAAAAACAGACCAAGTCTCCCCTGTCTTGTACTTAGCCACACTTATCTGTGCTACAGTAACCTCGAGACTTGACTACTGAAACACACTCCACATGGGGCATTTGTTGTTGTTCAGTCGTACAGTCGA
>NW_015253986.1:0-488 GCF_001447785.1 Gekko japonicus
TTTCGGTTCGGCTTTACCGAATGCACACCTCTATGGCCAACCAGATGCCTGGAGAAGACTCATAACACCGGACATAGATGCCGAAGCATCTCTTTGCTGTTGTGCACCCAGTACTGGTATTGAGACCTTTACTGCCTCTAAGCATGAAGGTTCCTTTAAGTCATTAAGAACAATGGCCACTGGCTAGTGTGGCTCGCTGTCCTGCTATAGCCTTCCACGCTGGAGCTCCCATTACCTGCCACCACTCAACAGGGCAGTGGGGGGAAATGGGGGCAATTCAACATTGCACCAATACCATGACGTCACTTACTATGTCACTCTATGGTTAAACCATAGATTTTTGGGTGAATCCTAGAGCGTCATGGACGCGGTTCATGTTGGAAGTGACATTTTCATAATGCCAATCAGGTATGTCCCTGCCCCCTGCAATCTCCTGCACTATGCTGGCAATGCTACCATAGACTGTCCTGGCCCCACTGCTGGACCTC
>NW_015253987.1:0-487 GCF_001447785.1 Gekko japonicus
TTGTGACCCTTTGTAAGTCTGGGATGTGTTTTCTTTCTGTGCTTTGCCAGCTCCTTGACTGTTTTGGGATTCCGGTGCTGATGGCTTTATCGTGGTTCATCCTTCGCGCAAGATACAAACTGATCCATTTCATTGCTGTTGCTGTCTGCCTGCTGGGCGTAGGGACCATGGTGGGGGCAGATATATTAGCTGGGAGGCAAGAAGGTGAAGGTAAGGTCCGGGCAAAATATGCAGAAATGATTCCAGTGGCTGTGACACGGGTCTAATTTGGTGCTCTCCTTTTCATCTGAGCATCAGTCTTTGGTGTGCTTCAGTGCTAAGCTTCTTATGTCAGCACCATATTAAGTACTTTACTGCTGTATGCTGAGTCTAGAAGGTCTGAACACTGACACATTAGGAAGCTAGATTTATGCCACGGACTGAAAAATAGAAAATCGTATGGTATTGGGGAGGGGTATGTCTCAGTGGCAGAGCAATGCAGAAGGTC
>NW_015253988.1:0-487 GCF_001447785.1 Gekko japonicus
TCCTTGATCCAATAAATTATAAAGCAGTTCTGTGCAGGAAGAATGATTACTCAAATGTGATAACAAAATGTTATTCAGCAAAATTGTGCACTGAGAACAAATGGTCTCATGGCACCTTAAAGACCAACTAAATTTATTGTAATATAAGCTTAGACTTATTAGACTAAGTGAATTCTGGCTCCCAAAAGCTTATGCTACAATAAATTCAATAGTCTTTATGGTGCCGACTTTTTGGTTGCATATGCTGCCTAATGTGATTA
This sequence comes from Gekko japonicus, assembly GCF_001447785.1. Taxonomy (NCBI): domain Eukaryota; kingdom Metazoa; phylum Chordata; class Lepidosauria; order Squamata; family Gekkonidae; genus Gekko; species Gekko japonicus. Next base: position 261 of record NW_015253988.1, read on the forward strand.
ATATGGCTAGGCCTGTGGATTTGTCCAATGAAAAACTACATAATTCTGTAACCTTATGACACCATTGTTTATCATGACTCACTAACATCTTTTCTGCACTACAAGGTGCCACCGCTTCTGAGTTAAATTACCATGTTAAGGTACTCTTCTGGGTTAAATTACCATGTTACTCCAAAGCCATGAAAAAATACGATCAGACTTCATAATCCAGTTAAAAACTTAAGATA
>NW_015253989.1:0-487 GCF_001447785.1 Gekko japonicus
AGATCATCGCCCCAACATGGTTCCAGAACGTCTGGGGTTTATCAGAAGTAATCTCATTGCATGGTGGCAATGGCTGTACAACCCCTTTTTGCCATGTTTCCCTCCGCCAGCCAGCTGAGCATTGGTGGGCAAAGCCATAAATTGACAGGAAGTTGAGTGCCATATGTGGGCATCTGGCAAGGCTAGTTCAAAAAGGTTATTAGATTTAAAACACATTTATAAAACTGTGGCATTTGAGTTTTGGGGAACTTGTCATATAAAGGGTAATTTAGAGGTCAGGTGATACCTGTCCATGTCTTTCTTCTCCAGCAATAGGGTTTTAAGCAGCAGATAGACTTTAAGTGACTGTTTTTATGATTGAGGAAAGGAATCCTGAGAAAGTAATTGATTGATGATGACTGTCATGGCCTTACTGATCATATCTTTACATAATTTCAGTAACCAGGACAGGAAAGGATACTAAGTACAAGTGGTGGTCTTCACAGAT
>NW_015253990.1:0-487 GCF_001447785.1 Gekko japonicus
AGTGCTGGAGGGTAATGGGAGCTGGCGAGCGGGGGGGAATCTCCTGCCCCCAGGAAGCAAATGGCAATCCTAGCCTGGACAGATCTTTTTTTTGTGCTGCCAGTCTGGAGCTGTGGTCTGCAGCGTACCTGACAGAGATTAATAAGCGGCTGGTGGGTTGTCTTCTGCTTGACCTGTGGTGGGTCACAAATTAGGCAGGTTTAGCCTGTGCTGGGCAGCTTACAGTGCAACCCTAAGGACATTTATTTCAGTCTAAGTCCATTCTGGAGTAACTCTGACTAGGATTGCGCCATTAGGTAGTACAGTCCATGAAAGAAGGGTTTGATTCATCCTATTACACTATTGGTGCATTCCTAACCAGAGTTACATCCTTTGAAGTTTGTTGAAATCAAGAAGCTTTGAAGAAAGTAACTCTGCTAAGGATTGCACTGTTAGAATGTCTAAGGGGGGAACTGAGCCTCTTTGGTCCATTCTGCATCTGGCATTC
>NW_015253991.1:0-487 GCF_001447785.1 Gekko japonicus
AATATTTCTGCCGTATTTTGGCAGTTTGACAGATAAACTGTTAACACGTCTGCTGAACAGAACTTTGATATACTGAAATGATTTGCAGGCAGCTGGGCTGTAATGTGTTAAACTGCTCTAACACACTCAAAGTGCTCTGTAACGGCACTTCCCCAGCAGTGTCCTTCTCATGAGCTCAGTGGAGACTGAAGTTCTGTATGAACACTAGGGATGCTCCTGAAATTCTCCTCGCACAGATTTCTTCCCAAATTTTGGAGTTTTGGATTACTGGGGTCTGTTCTCGAAGTGGAATCTATGCATTTGATTTTAAATACTGATTTTCTTAGTGCTGGCATGTGTAACCTCTACTATTATATGTTTTTGTTATGAATACTCTCAGGGACTTACTTCAAAGAGCCAATTACATAGAGAATAGTATATTTATATGCTCACACATAAAGGTATGAATTAGGGTAGATGTATGGTTGGAGCTGCGGTGGCTCAAGTG
>NW_015253992.1:0-487 GCF_001447785.1 Gekko japonicus
TTACCGTGAAGCAGATCACCAATACAAATGGACATTCGTTGTTTGATTCTCAGCAGTACAGAAGATTGATTTGGTGGTGGTTGTTTTTTTTTAAAGGATTAATTTCAGAGCTCCAGCAGATGTCCTCTTAATTAATCCATTTTAACAGACTAATTACAAACTTGACTCAGGGGAATGCGCCCATGGCTTGGAACGATGGTCACTTGGTGGTCATCTGTGCCTATGCTTCCTGCCTTTCCCTTCCTCCTATGACAGAAACCCTTTCCTGGCCATTTCATTCTATAAGGCGAGCCATTTCGCTCGTCTCCCTCCCTTACATCTCGTCCTCGACTGAGCTAAAGTACATATCGTACGGTACAAATCCGTGCATATTGAGCCGTACTAAGCGAATCAGTACGGCTGTGGTTAGCAGAGAGCAAGGACATGCTTATTCCCGTGTTCATTTAAGCCCACTGAGGTTTGCATTAAAAGAGCTTTGTAAAAAAAA
>NW_015253993.1:0-487 GCF_001447785.1 Gekko japonicus
GCATCACATTGTCCTATTTTTTAGAAACACTGTTGTGGCAACGCAGTCACAAGTGCTTCTCTTCTCTGAACTGTGGATCTATGTGCCCTGAGTAAAGGGGAAGGAAATTTAAGATGAGTCAAACTGGTCTGGTGCCAATATCTTTTGTGCAGTGAAAGTACATTTCTCTGAGAATAGAGTTCCTAATGAAAGTGAGAGTGGGGAGGAAATACATCTGGATGGCAAAAGGATTTCGAAATGCGCCTGTTGCACCAATATCCTAACAGCTCTGTTTCTTCTATCACTGACTGTAGGTTAACTCTGCTGGCCCACACAGTGTTAACCCAGGAATCTCATCCCTCCTGACCTGGTACTGAGGCAGCTCCTTTTACCCTTAAAGTAGATTTCGCTGGTTTGATAGCTGTTGACAGATCCAGTGGACATAATTGTACATGATGTACTTATAATCTGACCGGGCAAATGATGGCTGTGGTCACACACACTAAAT
>NW_015253994.1:0-487 GCF_001447785.1 Gekko japonicus
TAAAATACATACTCAACATATTTGTCATTCTCTGCACTGCTTATAAGATGCATTTTGCAGTCAAAATGCAGGAAGCCCTACAGACCTGAAGTCCCTACCCGATCTATTGTTGTAAATGCTGTGGATACTCCACGGATGAGACGTTCTAATTTCACAAACCGGCTTTGTGCTCTGTTCAACTTTTCCAGGCCTATATGCTTTCCGTCTCCTGGTCGGATCACACCAATATCCTTATCTACAGGACATTTGAAGAGTTTAAGAAACTCCACGTAAGTTTGCTTCTGAATCGAGAGGCATCCTCTGGTTGTCGTGCCTCTTCACAGATAATGATTTCTCTTCTTGGTTTGTGTGACCTCGCTAAATTTGCCCTTCCTTGTTTTCTCCGTGGCTTAGAAGGAACTGAAGAGAAAATTCCCCATCGAAAGCGGACTGCTGAAGAAATCGGACCGCACCATCCCCAAGTTTCAAGGTAAGAGGGGACAGGAGC
>NW_015253995.1:0-487 GCF_001447785.1 Gekko japonicus
ACGATATCCGGCCCGTGTGACCGGGACCCTATTCACCCAAATTGATTCATCAAAGTCTAATTATTAGACACTGATCTATCGAGTTGGGTGAACAGGTGTAGTTTTCTTTATAGACTAAGAACAACTCATGCTTCGACCACAGCTTCGACCACGAAAGAGAATCCTCCAGTGTGGAGATCCAACTGAGCTACTTTCTTAATGGCTGGGGATGGTGCCACACCTCCTCTCTGTGACTTCCAGCAATGTTAGAAGGCCAGGCTGCCACAAGCACGTATGCTTCAGGGTTTAATTGCTGCCTTTCTCTCTTTCGAATGTTCCTGACCCCCATTTCCAAAGACGCTTCACCTCTGATGTCAAGCACGTATTCCAGCCACACCCGTGGCACGTCTGCCTAATAATCGTAAACACGGTGAGTTGATGTAAGCAAAAATCACACAGCATGGGCCTCTTTCCAGTTTCCTCGGCTTGCAACTTCCTGGCACAGTGC
>NW_015253996.1:0-487 GCF_001447785.1 Gekko japonicus
TGGAGGCACAACCCCTGGACAGGGATCTGTCATGCTGAAAAGTACCTTCTAAAACCCGAGCCGCCTCCTCTCCTAGCAAAGTGACAGCTCAGCATCGATTTGAATTTATTAGCATAATTATTTAAAGGTTAATGAAGTGTTTTATGGGGTAATTCAACCTGCTGTTTTTCCAGCTTCCTCCAGCGCCCCCGCGGAAAAGCGGCGAGTGTCCGCTGGCATCGTTAGACCTCTGCGCGCCGGAACGGCCAGAGAGTGCCGTTGCGTGATCTCGGCTCGGCTGGGCGAGGCGGGAAGCTGTGCGCCGCAGGTCGCTGGCTGTGCCAGGATTCCTGGGGAGTGGCCAGTTACTGTTCCGTCCCCCGCGTCTCCGAGACGTAAACTTGCTTGTCTTCTTTTAGAACAAAACCCCAAGAAGTTAAAACCTCCACCACACCACCAAGTTGTACTGTCAGGAAACCGAAACCTTTCCATCGTAATGGATCTGAAC
>NW_015253997.1:0-487 GCF_001447785.1 Gekko japonicus
TTTTACCGGCCTTTCCATCATATAATGCCCTTCAAGGCAACTTATAGAATCCATGAACACAATAAAACAAAATTAATAACAAAGAAGAAGAAAGAGAAAGAAAATGCCAGGGTCTGTCATCCCAGCCTGCCCCCAAAGGGGTGACATCTAAAGGAGACAAGAAAGGGGCAAACCGGACCACCCCACAGCTCTTTCCACTGGCATGGGAGGGAAGCCCAAAGCCCTTCCTCTCCCCTCACAGTGCTCTAGAGCCCAATGGAGCAATGGAATGCTTTAAAGGTGAGTTCCCCAGTTCACGTATATGACTGTGGGTTGGGTCAGGCGCCCCCAACCCAACTTATGTCCCATGTAATGTCTTAATGTTGGTGACTATCATGAGCAACTTTAAAAACAAGTAAGTGACCTAATTAAAATCCTTAAAACAAAGCCAGGACATAATAAACAAGATCAGAAGTTCAAAGGGACCTAGAAAGGGTTAAAAGTAAAA
>NW_015253998.1:0-487 GCF_001447785.1 Gekko japonicus
GCCAGCATGCCTGAGGGACCGCCTCTCCCGACATGTTCCCTAGAGAGCACTGCGCTCTGGGACACAAAAACCTCCTAGCTCTCCTTGGCCCTAAAGAAGTCAGACTGGCCAGGGCTCCCTGAGGACACCAGAGCCCCGTGGAACTTTCCACAATTCTGCAGGGCCTGTAAGACAGAGCTCTTCCGCCAGTGACTGCGATACTGACAAGGTGCTGTCTCAACATTGGAACAGAATGAAAACCTGTGCTTTGATGTTTTCTTTGGGTGAAACCTATTTTTGATCATATTTGATACCGATGTTTATATAACAGTATAGAAAAAAAAAGAAAAGAAAAGGCACAAAATTGCTTTACCTTGAACATACATCTATTATACGCAGTGCTATATACTTTTGCATATCTTCCTAACACCACAACCCTCAGTTTTTGTATAGCCTTTAGGTGGAGCTTGGGGCTCTCTCAGAGTTACATCCAGTGTTCCCTCTAAGC
>NW_015253999.1:0-487 GCF_001447785.1 Gekko japonicus
TGGGAATGTATTTGGTCTTCCGCTGTTAACACCTCGCCAATATATAATATACGGTTGCAAAATTTCAAATTAGTGTCAAGGTGGTACTTAACCCCTAAACAGTTACACAAGATGAATGCGAATAATGACCCCGGATGCTGGAAGAAGTGCGGACAAGAGGGCACATACCTCCACTGCTGGTGGAATTGCCCAATTATTAACTCATTCTGGAAAGAAGTGATGAACCAGATTAAGGAGATAACGTCACAAGAAATGGAGTTTAAACCGGAAACCATGCTTCTACACAAATGGGACGGGTCGCTAGTTGATAGGAAGGGGGAGACCATTTCGATACTGCTAGCAACAGCTAAGTTGACTATAGCAGAAGGATGGAAATCACCCTCCGCACCCTCCGTGGCAAGATGGCATGACAAGCTGTGGCAACAATTCGTTATGGCCAAAATTTCGGACGCAATATATCGAACACAACAGACAGGCACAGCAGCAC
>NW_015254000.1:0-487 GCF_001447785.1 Gekko japonicus
TCTATTTTGGCAAGTCCTGATCAAACAAATAATAAAATTGTTGGTTAAGATGCCAATTTATGTCCAGGGGTAGTCTTAGCCAATGGGCAGCTGGGGCTGCCACCATGTACACCTATCCCATCTGGGATTCAGACAGCCAGCTACTGGCACAGGGATGGCTCCCACTGGCCTCAAACAGAGCTAGGGCCACTCCTTTCTTGGCCGTGTGAGGCTGGCCAGGAGGGACAGCAGTTGTTCTGGGGTCTCATCTAGACTTTTGCCCAGGAACACAGAATTGTGAAGACCATCCTGACTATGTCTCAATCATGGCTTGTCCGTGAGAGAGTTGCATGAAGGTGTGTATGTCTCTGGAGAATATGAGAGAAGGGAAGCTAGACAAGAGAGAGAGAAATGAAAGATAATGCAAGAAGGAGGCTCATGTATCTGAGTGGGAGGGTTATTCTGGAAAGCTGGACAGGAAGAATATGAAGAAGAGTTGGATTTATAC
>NW_015254001.1:0-487 GCF_001447785.1 Gekko japonicus
GGGGGTGGCTTCCCTCTTGGCTACCCACCCCACCAGGCAAGGACACACAAGCTGCTTGGCACTCCCAGCCCTGCCCAAGGGTGCAAACCCTTTAAGAGGCCATGAGCGCACAGGATGGGTGGGTAGGAGAGGCAAGCCAGCCAGCTGAAGTGCACTGTTGCTGTGTGCCATTGGCTCCCTTCCCTTCCCTTTGCCTTGCTCGCCTATCCAGCAGAGGGATGCACACTTGGCTGGCCTTAGTCTGCTTGGAGGTACCCCAGACTGGAAGGTGACAGTGGCAGCAGATGGCATAGACCCTTTTAAGAGGCCTGGAGTGCTCAGAATCAGCAGGGAGGAGAGGTCAGCCAGCCAAGGTGGATGGACCTTGCAGCTGCTGGGTGGAACAGCCACTGGAAGCCGAGGAGTAGTAGTAGAAGCGACTGCACCTGAGGCAGGTGCAGGCAGCAGTGGGAGAAGCCCTGGACTGGCAGGGCTAATTATGGAGGGG
>NW_015254002.1:0-487 GCF_001447785.1 Gekko japonicus
AGGAAGCTTTGGAGGAGGATCTTGTGGTAGCCAACATAGGAGATGAAGACTGGATTTTTGCAGTGTTGTAACAGAGAAGCAGTATGACTTGGTCAGAATATAGGGAGCAAGGACAGAGGAAACTTGGTAAGGTGGGTAGTATAGAAAAGAAGAGTAGGGGACCAAAAATGGAGCCTTTGTTGTAGTGAAAGAGAATTGTAGAGAACCAAGAACAGGATGTTGAGGGACTACCAAAAAAGGAGGTTTAAGAAAAGCTTTCTGCTTTGGAGGCAGAACCTCAGTAGGAAGAGAATCCTCTGGGGATAGTTGAGGAATCTAAAGGTGTAGAACAAGTCAAGGTGGATAGGGTGACTGGCTATATCAGAGGTACAGAGGGATGAGGGTGAACCTTTGGATTAGTAAGTCTTCGGTAGTTCTGCTACAGGTAGTTTCATCAGAAGCCAGATTGTAAGCTGTCAAAAGGAGTTGAACATTCATCTTCCGACAG
>NW_015254003.1:0-487 GCF_001447785.1 Gekko japonicus
GCACTTAAGAGACCCACCAGGTTTTAATTTATTCCAAGATTTAAGAGGTCCCCAAACAATTTAGCTGTAATCATGAGTTTATTGATACTGAGCTATACTCTTCCTAGCACAGGCTTAATTTATTACTGTGCTACAAAAGGGTGTTTTTTTTAATAAATCCTTTGATAAATCATTTGGATTTCTTGCCCAAACTATTCAATGCATTGACAGAATTTCAGTATGGAAATGGTCTGCATTGCCAAATCCTAAGGATTTGCAACAGAATCCTGAAACCTTCTCCCTACCCTCCTTGAAAAGCACAATCTGCATGACTTGTGTTCATGTCTTTGAAATAGCAAAAGTGTACCTCAATATGTAATATCTGTGGAAAAAAACTGGAAAACCATCTGGGATTTCGGCTTGTGGTCTATTTACCAGTTGCAATCAGTTGCATTCAGTATGCCAAACATTCGGTCCCGGTCACACCAGCGAGGAACTGCGGGCGGGA
>NW_015254004.1:0-487 GCF_001447785.1 Gekko japonicus
TCCTGCTACAAAAAGAGCCCTATCAGCAAAGGGACTCTAATGCTAAAGTTCTCAGAATGCTACTGTATGGGTATTTCCCAGAATTCCTCCCCATCAGCTCCAAGGTACATCGGTGTTGTGGGCCCTTTCCCAGTCACTAAAACAGGAGCGGCTGTGTGCCTCCCGGGCTTTTGTTGACTGGCAGCGTTGAGACCCAATGAGAACATTGGTTTAAATTGGCCCCGTGACCAGGGAGGGTCTTGAAAGCTGAGCACAGGCTTCCTTGAGACAGAATCCGCACACAGGTTCTCTTCCTCGTCTGACACGATACTCACAGTGGGAGTCGCCCCCCTTCCACCGGGCCGGGTCCAAAATGCTGAAGCCCTTTTTGGGTTTGACGGTCTCTTCGAGCTTCTTGGTTCCTGAAATCTGGACGAGAGAGGAAGCAAGCCGAGACCAGAAGGCTGAGCTGAGTTTATTGGGCGACACACACAAAACACTCCTAATA
>NW_015254005.1:0-487 GCF_001447785.1 Gekko japonicus
GTTAGCGACGCCTGGCAAGATCTCAGAAGAGCCCGTGGGCTGTTGGGGGGGGCAGGAATTCGGTACCCTGTGTGTGTGGCTCTCCACAGGGAGCAAACCCCAAACCAAAGGGAGCCGAGAGGAAATGAATTTGCTCGATTTGCGTACGTGACATGGGGCCGTGGGATTTTTCCCCTAGTTGCGTTTTCAGCCAAAAACCGGCTCCCCAAGTCGCTCATAGCAACCACCGCAGAGTCAATTAAGATTCCGTACTGGTTGCTGCCCTTTCTCTGCCGATTCTGATCCTGACTGGAGTCTGGAGCCCCCTCCTGATGAGCAGGCCTGCCAGGACCGAGGGCTTTGTGCTGCCAAGCGAGCTCGGTGTCCCTTGTGTGTGATGGGCTCGGTTCCCTCGGGGCACTCGAGGTGGGAGGGTTCCAGGTCGGAGCAGGGCCTCTGGCTCCCGGGAGACGGGAGAGGTCTCGGCTCCTCCTGGGGCCTGCAGGGG
>NW_015254006.1:0-487 GCF_001447785.1 Gekko japonicus
TGCTGTGTGAAACAGGACGCTAGACTAACCATTGTTCTGACCGAACATGGCTGCTCTTATGATCTTATTTTAACCCTTATTTTATGCTTTTTTCATACTAATGCAATATATCTTGTGTATAAACATGAAACATGATCATTTGAATCCACCAAAGAACAACTTTAAATTCTTTAATCATGAGCTGGGGGTATGGAATTAAGCAGAGCACTTTACCAGACTTTGGTAATTTGGTAGCCGGATAGCTAAGCAACCAGGACACGCACAAGTGCCATCCTAAGCATGGTTATGCCTTTCTAAATCCATTCAGGTCAATGGGTTGAGAAGGATTTAATTCTGCTTGGAATGGAGACTGGATATTTCCATTCGATAAAGCTTAGCCCCAACAGGCTCCAACAGTGTCCAGGATGCCTGAAGATTCCTTCATGACTTTTTGCTGCTGAAGACTCTGTTTATCTTCCAATAATGTTGTCCCAAGTTGATTCCCATA
>NW_015254007.1:0-487 GCF_001447785.1 Gekko japonicus
TGCCAGCTGGCCCAGGACACCTCTCCTGCCGTGCTCTCTTTGCCTAGGACTGTGCACCATACCAGGCCAGGCGGCAATCCAAAGAAAACCATTAACTACTTCTCAGCGGGTGAACCAAATAATCTTCCTGGCAGACACAGAACGGATCTCGGGCTGTTGGTTTCTAATGTAGCATGTCGGGCCACTCCCCTTCCATCACCCAAGTAGGTCAGATCTCGTAGGGAGGCTGTCTGGCTTCTTCCTGGTCCGCCCGGTGCTGACATTCTTAGAAAATAATTGTCCCTTCCAACTGGGAAAACCTTCTCCTCTTGAAAGCTCTATTTAGGTGATATTGACTGATGGATTAAAGGACTTCTGGGCTGCCTTTCCCCAGTAAAAACCGAGGGGTCAAGGAGGCTTGCATTATAAAACAGTGTAAAAAGCACAGCATAAAATCTAAGAAGGTCCCTGCCACACAGGGGGGGAAAGGTACGGGCAAAGTGTGGCT
>NW_015254008.1:0-487 GCF_001447785.1 Gekko japonicus
GGGGGGGGGGGCAATGAGAAACAGGCTGCAAAAAAAAGTAAACTCTTGAGCTTTTGAACAGTTACTTACCTCTGTGGAGCATTAGGTCTTCTGCTGGATCTGGCAGTTTGACTTCAGGCCATGGGGGTGAAGATAAAGATGTTTTCGGAAGGACTCTATCAAATAATAAGAATTTCCTGTTATGAATGAGATAGCCGACTAATCGCTCCTGTAATTAACGGATGTTCAGATTGCTCTTAAAAGAGGGAGGGGAAAGTCCCCCAAACTGCAGAGAAACCAAAACTGGAGTTCAGACTTAGTTTTTTCATGTCTCACTTTTTGCATTTGCAATTGAAAAATAATTTGCTTCAGGCCCATCAGTGTGAGGATTACCTACCGAGAGGTTCTAGCCTATTGGTGAATTTTTATGTGAAACAGACTCCCCTTTTCTAGTCAGTGTTATTTTTGCTGTCAAAATCAGGAGTGACTCACAGCTGAACAGACTGAA
>NW_015254009.1:0-487 GCF_001447785.1 Gekko japonicus
TATGAAAAGCTTCACAACTAATTCCTGTAGATCAAACTGTGGTTAAAGTTGGCAATTGTATGCAAATTGCTGGCTGAAATTAATACATTAGTGCATTGTTGATGGTCTTTTTCTTGCATTTTCTCACAGTGCTTATGTTTTGTGGATGGAGTCACTTTTGCTACCATGCCCCCAATCCAGGTCCAGAAGCAACTGCTGGATGGAGACCAGGGTCCAAGCACTGTAGGAATGGGAGCTTATGGTCCTGTATCTCAGGTACAATGAGGTTTGTTTTCAGTGTCTAAAAAGGATTTCTTGTGGAAAAGCTCAAATGTTCAGTCTTATATCCTGGAAGTCATATACTCTGTTTTCTCTAGAAACCCCTCCACAGTGCTGCAGCAGTGTTTGCTCCCTGCCCCAGTGCAGTGCAACAAAGTGGCATAGCATAAAAATATGTTCCTCTCAGCATTGTAGAACATTTATGGTAATTTCAGCCCTATTAAAACCC
>NW_015254010.1:0-487 GCF_001447785.1 Gekko japonicus
GAGATCCACCCTTCTAAATCGATTACAGTCAATAGGGTTAGAATGGTATAACTCTGTTCAGGACTGCACTGTAAAAACTCTTTGTTATATTCTTATGCCTTATTTTCACAAGACTGGTACATTTACCTTCATGTGGGGGATTAAGGAATTGCTCAGGTCTGTAGCAGTTTTCCCATCTCAAAACAATGATCTCTCTTGTTCTAAATCCTCTTCAAAAATTCACTTCTTGCTCAAAATCTTTCCTAATGTTTGCAAGCTTCCATGTTCTGTGCTGCTACCCCTAAAGTAGGTCTCTCTTGTGCTCATCATTGTTTCCCAACATTCAGGCTTTGTTATTTACTTTCTTATCTTATGCATTATAAATGTAGGTAGAAGTAGCAGGAGGGGGCATTCTAACTCTGTACTTGATGGTCTGTACTTTGGACAGTTGGCACTGTCTAATTTCATTTCATTAGTTAGTTTACCTTTATTGACATTATAAAAAGGA
>NW_015254011.1:0-487 GCF_001447785.1 Gekko japonicus
GGTGGGTTATAAATCCAATTTCTTCTTCTACTGCTTCTTCTTCCCAGGTTCCATTCCCAAATCTCCAGGAATTTCCCAACCTGAATCTGGCAACCTTAGCCCCATCTCCCACTGGTGACTGGGGGTGGGGGTGGCAATCCTATTTCTGTCCATTATGGTGCTATATGTAGAGCCATTGGTTGGACCCTGAGAAGGAAGGGAACATGGAAGCCAATAAAGAGCGGTCCAGAAGCTCCGCCTCCTCTCAGAGCAGCGGAGATGTGGATCAGTTGGGCTGTGCTCATTGGCCTCCTGGAAGTCGGTACGTCCTTGTCTGGCTCCTAATGTTATTCTCTAGGGACTCCTCTAAAACGTCTCCTCTGAGCTCCTGTTTTCAAGTAAAAATAACAAGCCCCCCCCCCATCTTTCTCTCCCAGGTTGCTGCAATGCTGAGATCATCCAGCTACCTAGTCTGGTCCTGCAGGAAAACCAAACTGCCCAGCTGGAG
>NW_015254012.1:0-487 GCF_001447785.1 Gekko japonicus
AAAAGAAAAAGAACAGTGGTGGGGTGGTGAGTGCAGGAATACTTCTCCAGGTTTAACTACTTTTTCTAGTGCAGGGTAACCACTGAAAAACCAGCTCAGCAATCTCACTCTAGTCCAGTTTTACTCAGGGGACAAAAGTGAAGGTGTGGAGGGTGCATATTGGCTAGCGCTCGTGACATCCCCCATGTACCTCCTGCCCATCTCCAAGAGCAGTTGTATGCCTACATTTCAGACATTAACAGTTTGGGGGTGACTAGCTTTATATATTGCTTTAAAGCATTCCTAAAGAATTATGGGAGGAGCCAAATGGACCACAGTGCCAGCATTTTATTAATTTCTAGTACGCCTGCATGTTACATGTGTCACAAAACCAGGCTCGTGCTGCATGTGAACCATCTCCTGTTCAAAACGTTGCATCTCTCTTTAACCTTAAGATATTGCTGTGGTGGGAAGTGTTGTCAAGTTGAAGCCAACTTATGGTGACCCC
>NW_015254013.1:0-487 GCF_001447785.1 Gekko japonicus
ACTTGTAGCCCCCCTCCCCAGTTGCTGGAGACCGAGATGAAATATTTCCTTCCCATTTCAGATAATCAATTCTGTACTAATTCATGTATTTTCATCTCACTGTTTGCCCTCGTTCAACGAATGTATATATCCGTGCCAATAATTATTTCCCTGATACCTTCATGTTTCCTTAATCCACTGTAATTCTGTAAGGTTGTTTGCTTTTCTAAACCCTTTGCTTTTAAAGTATCAATGTGTTCTATGCCTTGATGAAAATACAGTTGAGATCTGATGCCCACCAAATGCTCTTGCATGCTTTTGTCCCAGGGAAGTTACGGAGGCTGCTTCATGGATTCAGGTAATTTTGGTCTTTTATGATCTTCGGTGATGTCCTCAAAGGTCTTTTATTTGCTGATCCTAAGCTTGCTTCTGCTCGCACTGCACCCTTCTCTGTTATGGGGACTGTCCTGGATTTGATGGAAACTGGGCTGTGACATCTGCCACCCCA
>NW_015254014.1:0-487 GCF_001447785.1 Gekko japonicus
AGGCCCCACCTGCAGGCTGGCAGGCTAGTTTGGGGGCATCCCTGAGACCCTCCTGGCCATTTAACAGGCTGGCAAGACCAAGTGGTCTCTGTGGTGCTCCATGGGCCCCAGGGGTCATTTGGCCCAGCTTGTTCCTGGCACTTCTTCTCAAAGGGAATTTCTCTGGCAAATTAACGGGCCGGTCCATCCCAGCGCAATAGGCTGGGAAGCGGAGACCGAGGCATTCTTCTGGGTAGCTATAGGACAGCCAGGCATTCTTGTCCACCGCTTCTCCCTTTTCATCAAGATCTGTGCCAGCCGGACCTTGTTAAATGCTTTTGACAAAGTGTGAAATCCCACGCTTGTAACAGACGCATGCTGCTGACAACAGACCCAGTGGCACGGAGTGAAAACTCAGCAGAAAATGGCTTCAGACAGGTCTGCTTTGCCTTCCTGGTGAGCAGGCCCCATTTCTTGGTATGACCCGCCACCTAGCAGGACGGGAATG
>NW_015254015.1:0-487 GCF_001447785.1 Gekko japonicus
TGTAGAAGATCCCAGTATCAAGCCACGAAAGGACTTCAAGTAGATCTTTCTCTGCATAGGGAAAGCTGCTACTGTTCAGACTAGATAATTATAAACCAGATGGACCAAGGGGTTAACTTGGGAGAAGACAGCTTTGTATGTTCTAGACCAACGCTCCCTTTAATCCAATGCCTTATTTTCAACACTAGCCAGCAAGATGCCTTTGAGAAGCCCTCAAACAAGGTATGAAGGCAGAAGCCCTCTTCCCTCAGTACTCAAGAGAGTTCCCACGTTGCTGTCGTGGCCTCTCTTCTCCTCCTGGGTGATCCATCTCTAAAGCCATCTAAAACGGTGACCATCTCCACAACCTGACTTGATAGATCACAGTGGGGGTGTTACTAGAACTTTTGTTTTTCCCCTTGAAAGCTTCAGGACTTATCAGCAGTGATGAAATATCCCTCTAGCGTAGCAAGAATATTAACATTTTTTAAAATCGAAGACAAATCCA
>NW_015254016.1:0-487 GCF_001447785.1 Gekko japonicus
ATCTCTTCTTCTTTTTCTTCTTCTTCTTTATCCTAAAGGGGCCTGGGGTAGAAAGGTTGCCTGGCCACTCAGTGACCAATGCGGAGAAAGACGAGGAGTGGAGGGTGGAAATAGATTTGCTACAGATTAGCAGAAGAGTCATCAATTCCATCAGAAAAGGGAGAGAGAGATGCAAAAACACAACCCTCCTCGTGGGCATCTTCTGTCCATCCCAGTGCGGCCTGTGCCCGTCATTCCTGCCGGATTAGCCGAGGGGTGCGGGCCGTCAGCTACTTTGACGTCCCAGCGCATCATGGCAATAATGACGCCTCCTCTCTCCCACGCACTCTCCCAGTGGAGCGCCTTCTCTCTAATAACTGGTGGGAACATGAAAAGGAAATGCCGACCAGGCCATGACACACAAGTAAGTCAAAGGTGAGATGGGGTAGAAGGGAAGAAAATAGGTTTCTGTCCATTCCTAGGGAATCCGAAGGAATGATCAGTTGCT
>NW_015254017.1:0-487 GCF_001447785.1 Gekko japonicus
ACCACCAAGGAGTAGCATGGGGAAATGAGTAAAGAAAATGGGTGTAGTGAAACACTTGCAACCACTAGGCCCCAAAATTGCAACCACCAGCCCCCAAAATGAAGAAAGCCAGTGTCACTCACAGTGGTACATCCCTACTCGTGGCCATTGGGGTGCTCTTAAGGGAGGCCAAGTGGAATGCAAGAGTGATGTACCCAACCCAAGTATGATTTCAGAGCTTTCACTGAAGAATTAAGGCTTGCGCTGAAGAATTTCGCACTGGGTTGGGCCCTTTGGTTGCTTTTGGGAAGAAGGGTGCCATTTGGCCTTCGGCCCTAAGTAAAATGTCTTGGTTGGCTCTGTTGGAAGACCTTTCTGGCTGTCTTCTGTTTCTCTTTTAAGTTGTTCCCTAATATTTATAATGCACTTTCCCCATGGTGTGTTAGAAACACATGAAGCTGCCTTACCCTAAGTCAGACCCTTATAGAATCACAGAGTTGGAAGGGGC
>NW_015254018.1:0-487 GCF_001447785.1 Gekko japonicus
ATGCAATGAATGCAGGCCGCTAGCACTGGAAGAGCTGCTTAACTTTCAAGGGACCTTTGAAGTCCTAATGGTCTGGATTAACCAAGAACCAGTTCCTCCCATATGAATCTACCCGAATGTCAGATTTTCATCTGTGGCATGTACCTCCATCATCTGAAGTGTAGTAGGTGATTATATGTCACACAGCCTCCACAGCAGCAGCACTACAATGATGGAGTTCCCTCATCAAGGACATTTGTTTTGGCTTTTTAAAAATTGGATATCAGGTGTCAGATGATAAAGGCATTTTTGTTCTGGAAGGTACTTGGTATTCAAGATCCCCTTTTAATGTCAGGTTTGGTTTTCTGTTGATCCATTGCTTATTTTGATATATTTGCTTCATTGTTTATTAGTGCTTGTGTTATTTACATTTATTATAATTTTCCATCCCTGTAAGCCACTGTGAAGTCTGTTGCAAAATGTGGGGTATAAATATTTTAATAAAAAA
>NW_015254019.1:0-487 GCF_001447785.1 Gekko japonicus
GATTCTCTGTTCTGATCTGAGAACAAAGGACTGGAAGGCTCCCACACTCTGCATACATGCAAAGTCACAGGTAGCATCTCCAACATATCTATCAGCCAATAGGCAGGCTAAAAGTCACTTCATTATGAATGAGACCTCCCTTTCTAGTTCTACTCGGTGTCTCATTGGTTCTAAGATAACTAACTAAGAGTTAGCATACATAAACAAACAGGTTAACTCTTTCACGGCTGAAGAAATTGAACTTGCAAACTCCAACACTTTTCCATTTTAAAATGCTAATAGCAGAGCTGGGTTCTCCAACACAAACACACTTGGGCTGTTTCCTAGGATTGCCAGCCTGAGTCTGGCAACTGGTGAGAGGGCAGGGGCTATGCAGGTGCACATGATGTTGGCTGTGTGTCTATGTCACTTCTGGACAAAACCAAGAAGTGACAAAAGGTAGCTCGAGGCATCACCAGAAACCATTGAGTTTCCAGCAATTCCTAGA
>NW_015254020.1:0-487 GCF_001447785.1 Gekko japonicus
CTGTAGAACGTTGCTTATGTGGGGCCGCAGTGGGTCAATCTCTCTGCTCCTTGCCCATTTTCGGAAGACTTTCCAGGTGTAGTCATATATCCTGGATGTGGACGGCCGTCTTGAAGCCAGCATAGTTTCTATCACCTGTTGTGTGTATCCCAGCTTCCCTAGCCGGTCCCTTTCAATTTCCAGGCGGCTAACTGGAACCACTCTGGATTGGGGTGCCATACCGTGCCCTGTATCAGCATGTCCGGTGAGGCGTGGAGTAGAAGGGGAGGGGCCGTCGCCATCTCCTGTATGGTAGTGAACCAAGGTCGTCTTGGCCAGCATGGTGCCACGACAATCACCGTTGCCCGTAGTATTCGTATTCTCCTCAGCAGACGAGGTAGGATTGGCAGCGGTGGGAAGGCGTATAGCAGACCCTTGGGCCACTTGGCCGTCAGGGCGTCCGTGTCTTCCGCCTGAGGTTGGTAGAACCTTGTGAAGAACCTCGGCA
>NW_015254021.1:0-487 GCF_001447785.1 Gekko japonicus
GAGTGCCCACCCACGGAAAATAATTCACTTTTGAAGGGCTGTCAAGAGGGACGACTCTCAGCATCTGCCCTGCCCTTCTTTAACTAAAGCCATGTTATTGGGTCTCGGTATCAACGACAGACGAATGAAGTACAACAGAATATTAATGGCCATCTGCATGCTTTTGCAAAGAAAACGGTAAAAGAATTAATGACGGCTGCTTAGCACATTTGTGTTTTCTAATTATGGCCAATTGCTGTTATTTATAGACACGGTCGAGGGGGATGAAAATGTTCCCCGTCATGTTACGTATGAGCTATCTGTCTATCCGTCTATCTATAAATAACATCATCTGAACCATTTAATTGAGGAAAATCCCATTGACAGAACAGGCACCCAGATCTTTGAGTAT
Organism: Gekko japonicus; assembly: GCF_001447785.1. Taxonomy (NCBI): domain Eukaryota; kingdom Metazoa; phylum Chordata; class Lepidosauria; order Squamata; family Gekkonidae; genus Gekko; species Gekko japonicus. The sequence continues at coordinate 392 of NW_015254021.1, forward strand.
AAAGACTTTAGTCATTGCGACAAGGTAGCAGAACAATGAAGAGGAATAATTAACTAATGAACCGTTTGGAAAATAAGGCCAATCCAATTAACGGCA
>NW_015254022.1:0-487 GCF_001447785.1 Gekko japonicus
CCCCAGGCTCCACCTTCAAAATCTCCAGGGGTTTCCCAAACCAGACTTGGCAATCCTGGATAAATTTCCTTCTCGGATTTCGGTTTTGGCACTTGGCTTTGCCTACGTTGCTTAGAGGCGTTTCGTTTCAGAGTGGCTCTTCCCCCACCCCGCCCCTTTTCTTTTCTGCCTTCGTCTAGATAAGCCTGGGAGGGAATCGGAGACTGGTGTCCTCTAGCCTGGTGAGGTGGAAGGGGGGAGCCTGTGGCGTCCATGGTTTTCTTATTCCAACTTTTATTTCAGAATGCATGTTCTCCCTCCAGACAGTCAGCCGAGGCTTGGCTCTGTTTCTGCTCTCCCTGTCAAAGCTTTTTTTGACATTTATTATCGACCTTTTCTTTTTCAGTGTGTCCCCTCTGTTGTGAGGCTAGATTCAGGTGGGTTGCCGTGTTGAAGCAACAGAGCAAAGGTTGAGTCTTGAGGTGCCACTGGACTCAAACTCTGTTGT
>NW_015254023.1:0-487 GCF_001447785.1 Gekko japonicus
TCACTTATAGTTGTATAGTCAAATATAATATAAAAAATTATTAACAAATAAATGGATGTTATTAAAGTTTACAAGCAGCAAGCACATAGTCAAGTATAGGGCATGGAAGTGCTGACAGTCAAATGAGGTTAGATTCATACTTCACCGTTGAAGTAGGTCAAATTCTACGTTAACCGTGCAGTCAATGTAGTGTTTATAAATCTAGGCACGTTAGATATGTAGATAGACTTGTCGTTTTGAAACCTCAGAAAGGTCCAGTTGCACGATCTTTTCGACCTCTTATCTTGTGCCAGCGGGAGATGGCTTGTTCTCTTGGGAGAGGTGGGATAAGAGGGTTCTCCACTGGAAGATCTGAAGGTGGTTGGAGCTGGAGGTCTTGCAAGAGCTTCAAGCCGGTATCCAAATCTGATGCCTGAAGAGTGGTGCCATTTACGGAGACTTGGAGCTTATAGTAGGCTACCCATCTATAGGTGATTTGGGCTGCCGA
>NW_015254024.1:0-487 GCF_001447785.1 Gekko japonicus
TCAGGAACAGATTTCTACCACCTCCTGTTGATAACCCTTCCTTGGAGTTAATGTCAAAATAACCCAAGCCAAGTCAAGCAAGTTCTAAAATGATCCCCATGCATTCCTCCATGGAGACAGTTCAATTCATGCTCCTACAACTGAGAAACATTAATGCCTAAAGGAGTGCTCTGTCTCAGAATGAACCATCACTATGTAGGCAAATTCTCTCACAAATCTCTCTTCAAGTCACAGGGAAGCAATCAGGAGACCTGCATCTAACACAAATGTATCTTATGGTTCATGCTTCTCCCTGCCTCAGATGACATCAGCATGACTGTGATGCCTGTCCTGATGCTAACTCAAGTAATTGTCCCGGACTCTCTCATCCAGCAAAAGCAACAACTGGAGAATTTCACGATGATTGCCTGGGCCATAGTACGAGTGGTGCAAGAACAGGAAGCTTGGCTTAAAGAAAGCATTAACCAGGGAGCATGCTAGCTAGCAT
>NW_015254025.1:0-487 GCF_001447785.1 Gekko japonicus
AAATCTCCAGGAGTTTCCCAACCTGGATGCGGCAACTCTACCCCACATCCTCCGCTGGCGGCCAGAGGGGACCCAGCAAACCTAGCCCAAGGCCATCAGTGAGTGGCGAGTGACAAAGCCCAGTTTTGACTAGTATTAGGTGCTCTAGAGGTTTGGCAATATTGATTTCACAACACTGTTTACCGTTCTTGGCAACACGCTCTCCCCCACTTGCGTACATATTACCCTTGCCCTTCTCAGATGAGCGGGAAGGTTCCAAAACTAAAAACGGTCTCCTTAACATTTCTGCCTTATCAATGAGCGCCCTCTCCGACTTTTCAACAACCACGTATGAGCTGTGACAGAGGGCATACGCGACAGCCCCAAGGAAACACTTCCTGCATGCCATATTTACCTTCGTTACACTTGTTAATGACAAAATTCTTGGCAACGTATTAAGGACTTTGTCTTGCTCTGTACTGAAGCTCATAAATGTCTTTACCAAATT
>NW_015254026.1:0-487 GCF_001447785.1 Gekko japonicus
GAGCAAGGGAATCTTTACCTTTACTTATCAAGGCCTCCCGCCCACCCCCTCGCACTTGCACAACTCTGTAAGTGCATTGATATGATGTGGTTCCTTTTTTTGGAGCTCCAATGAGATCAGAGGAAAGCAAACGTCACCACACAAAGTGAATGGGAGTTGCACCAAACAGGAAGGAGTTACGACAAGCAGGCTTTCCTGGTGGGGATTCGGAAGGGATGAACGTGGCTAGACCCCCTCCAGAAGATGCCTACCGTCCACACACCACCAATCACAGTCCTTGGCCTAAGTCCCTTGCACACGTAATTCCTCCATGCAAGCAAGGCTCTTGAACAGGTTTTCCAATAAACAAGCAAAAGATGTTGGACGGCTGTGGATCTACGTGTTCACACGCTGGCAATTCTTCTTGAAAGAGTTTACTTGTGTAAGCGTGCAGAACGGCTGTGCCTGCCCCTAAAACCAGCCTCCATTGTGCCACAACAGTTGTAAC
>NW_015254027.1:0-487 GCF_001447785.1 Gekko japonicus
TGGCAAACCACCTCTGATTGTCTCTTGCTCTCAAAAATCTACGGGGTCTCCATGAATCAGCTGTGGCACCTTCCAATACCATTAGGGATGTTGATGAAATTCTCTTCATCTAAATATCTCACAAGATTCTGGAGTTACTAATTACCTGGTTTTGTTTCTAGAGTCAAACCAGGGCTGTAGGGATTCAGATTCAATCTTTGCACACCATGCTGTTCGTGTACACTCAGCTGCAATTTTCGGTTCATTCATGTTCTCTATAATAATAAGGTACATGTGCGCATTCCTAATACAGCTCGTGCATTATGATGCCGCGAGATTATTTTAGTGCTGAGTTTTATTTGTAGGATCAGCCCCATGCTGATAAACCACCAGCCATAGTGATGCAATCATATTATACAAATATCTCAAGGTTCTCTTGGTGCAGTGTTTTGCTGATAGGGGCACATGCCCTTCTGTTGGGGTTGCCAACTCGAGGATGGGAAATTCC
>NW_015254028.1:0-487 GCF_001447785.1 Gekko japonicus
AGGATAATATAACAATGCAAAGATTACTGAATAACTCCCCCTCACACCTCTTTGCAGACTGATTTCTCCCTGTTGATTTCACAAGTTTAGTTGCTGTTGTTTCCTTTTTCCTTTGGGCAGCAAATATTTTGCTGATGGCACTTTGTCCTGTTGATTGAAAAAGGACGTCTCGGGGGAACCAGGAGCTTTTCTTCATTGCACATTTCCTTAGGTCACAGGTGGGAGGGAGGGCTGTGGTATCCAGTTATTTATTGCAGCTCACTTCTCCCCTTTATGTCAAACCAGAGATGCCTACGTGAGTTTACTTATAATAAGGAGGATTCTGCAAGGACAGTGGTTGAATGTGGTGCTGCTTATTGCTGGGAGATCTGGTGTGGAAAAAAAAACATGTGGAGTAAGGGAAACTGGCCTTAGAGACAATGTGAACATCCCATTCCAACGAAGTTCAAGTAACTGACTCTACTAGTGTCCATCCTTGTTAACCTTT
>NW_015254029.1:0-487 GCF_001447785.1 Gekko japonicus
CACACACACACACACCATACAGTGGCTAATAATTGACACTTCATGTATCTGCTGAAGTAAACTCTGACTTGCAAAGGCTTATGGTGGAATAACGTTTGTTAATCTGCTACAACAGGAGTCCAGCAGCACCTTTAAATACTAACAGAAGAGCCCAACTCTGTCTAGGATAGCACTAGTCTATTGAAGTTGATGGACTTTGGTGATTAACTCTGTTTAGGATTGTAGTTTCACACAATTATCCCTCTATGACTGTCACACAGTCATCCTTTCTGAAGCTGAATTGATGCAAGGGCTGTTGTCGTATGTTCTGGGCGAAGGAGGTAGGAAATAATAACTACACATTGACAAGAGATACCACAGGATTATATCACCTGTGTGCACCCACAGAAATTGTGTGTTTCAATTAGCATTCTACCATGGTGAGTTTCTTCAGTTGCACTTGCATTTTTATTCTAGGAAAAGATGATAAAATTACCTTACACTTAAG
>NW_015254030.1:0-487 GCF_001447785.1 Gekko japonicus
AACCGCCGCATCACCTTCCAGTTCTCACCATGAGAAAGAATAACTCCTGAAAGCAAGCAAAGGGCTAGTGTCAAGAGCTGGCATGACCCTTATGGTTGTACTCATGAAACCCATATGTAGAAGGAGGCCCTGCACATTTTAGGGAAACCACGAAGAACAGCTGCATTGTGTTTTCATGTGCACTGTTTACAGATGCATGCAGTGTGTTCCTTTGCACACCAACAGTAAAGGATGAGCTGCAGAATGGTGTGGATCCAAGGTCTTCACATGATCAAAACTCATATTGTCAACTCAATCCATAGCGTTGCCTGAGGACACTTGATACTGCCACCACTTCTGCCCTACTTCGGCCAGTCTGTCACCACTGCACTGCCTCCAGCCAGGAGGTGGAGCAGCTAATCCTAAAAGTGGCACCTGGTTGGAGTATTTATTTATACGATTAATTTATTGGTACCCCACCTTTCTCCCCAATGGGCATCCAAAGCAG
>NW_015254031.1:0-487 GCF_001447785.1 Gekko japonicus
ACAGTAAACTCAAAGACGCCTGCTGCAACAGAAAAGGAGCTCTGGAGTCTTCTGGGGACAGCTCTTCTCCATTAGCGATGGGGATGGGAGGGCGGGAGGACTCACCGCGAGGGTGCTCACGCCTTCCCAGTGTCACGCACACGCACGCAAGATGGATGGATGAAGTGCTAGCTGAACATGACAGATGAACACAAAAGCCTTGCTGGCCTGTCTGCTATAACCTGTGCCGAAGGAGGGTCATTCGTCCCCCTGGACTCTCCTCCAGCAACAAGAACCAAATGAGTCGCAAAACACGTTTTTGCTGCCTGTGTCCTAATTTGTGTTGCCAACTGTGATCCCTTTTTTTTTGGTTTACTCTACTTCCAGGTGGCACCTGCAGCTCTCCTGCAACTCCAGAGTGGGGTCCTTTCCGCATTGGCCCCGCCACTCCGGATCTTCTCAGTGTTTGAGTCGAGAAAATTTAAGTCCACAGCAGAACAGCATCCAA
>NW_015254032.1:0-487 GCF_001447785.1 Gekko japonicus
TTAAATGTACCATTGGACTCAAACTTTGTCCTATAACAATAATTCGTAAACGCTGTTTTTTGTCCTTTAGGTTCAGGATTGTCCTAGTCCGATTCTGAACAGTTTGTGCAGGTCCAACACTCCTGCAAGCCCTCCAGGAGATCCCCAGGTTCAAAATATTCAGCAAGCTGAGAGAGTTATGCAGCACAGTCTGCTCTACTTTCACTGGCTTTGGTGATCACTCTTTAAAAATGAAAACTTTGTGGGGGCCCTGGGCAAAAATGTGTATCCATCATAAGTTTTTGTACTTGGCGAAACAGGTGCTGTTAGAGAATGGACACCAGCAAACATTTTTGCTCCACAGTCAACCAAATTGCACACGCTTCTTCTGCCCCTTCGATTTGATTAGCTTCCAGATAGCAAGACAGTCTTTCTGCATCACAGTCCCAAGATGCTGGTTGACTAACATCAAATTCAAATCTCGGGTTGCCAGCTCTGGGTTGGGAAA
>NW_015254033.1:0-487 GCF_001447785.1 Gekko japonicus
AATAAACATTTGTGCCACTCTGAGCTCCTCATAGAAAGGGTGGGATAAAAATGTGCTAGGATAGAGAGATGACACATACAATGCAAATATAAAATGCTATTTGTACATAACAGTGAAGCCCCTATCACTAGAAGGTGCCAACTTATGTGTCTGAATAAGCAAAATATACTTCTGGCGTCCAAGCCAGTGTTAAGTACTTCCTATGATGGTGCTCCTGGGCACATCCTATTTGATTTTGACGCCAACTTGCTTCTTGATCTTGAATCTTAGAGACAAAATGCAAATAGCCTTGAATGTAATGGAAAGAACAGGGAGCTTTGGACTATACGCTACCAGCTGACTGACTAACCAAGAGCCGAGCTCATCCTGGGCAGCTAAGTCATAAATATGCATTCTTGATTTAGCCATGTACAGAGACTCTCTTATTTCTCTGGGCATAGAAACCTCTGGCTCTGCAGGGAGCTAATCTTCTCTTTTCTTTGGAAAC
>NW_015254034.1:0-487 GCF_001447785.1 Gekko japonicus
CAGCTTAGAGGGAACATTGCTTGTGACCTCTGTCTTTGCTCTCAGATACAGAGAGGACCGACATCGCCCCCTTTCCAAGGACCAAGCACTGCTCTGTAGGGCGCTCCACGGGGATTCGGAGAGGACACAGCTCTCTCTCTCCCCCCCCTAAAATCCATCTCCCTGCAGGCAAAACCCAGTCCCCCCTGGGCTCTCCCAGCTTCAAAACCCAAGAACACCCTGCGCCTCGCAATTGAGCCTGGGGGTTCGATCCTGCCAGACCCCGCGGCTGGGCCCTTACCATGTCTTTGAGGGAAGCCAAGGTCATGCAAGGTCGGACTTTCAGGTAGATGGGGACGGTGGTCATGCGGGCATCCTCCACGCCCACCCACAGCCTAGGAGAGGAGAGGACAGGAAAACGTTAGGACGGCATTCGCCTCCCCCCACCCCCCAGCCTGCAGTATAACATCCCTTTTCCTGGGAAGAGGAAGAGGAAGAGGAAGAAGAG
>NW_015254035.1:0-487 GCF_001447785.1 Gekko japonicus
AAAAAAAACTGTGAGGAAGGATTACAACTTGTGACCCCTCAATTTGCATCCCAAAGTGGTACAGTATTCAGAAGGTTTTGCTACATGTTTTTCCCTATAAACATCTGTACCCTGTATATAGTGAACATCGAAAATGGCCCATGAATTATTGAGAAGACAGGCAAGGAAATGGGTGTTCTACAGTTGACTAATGCTCTTCAGTCTGTATTTCAGGCACAAGATGATTTTAACATTCACCAGCAAACAGCAACTGAGGGAAATCTGACAAACAATATAACATTCATCCTCCTGGGATTTGGAAATTGTCTTGAACTACGAATTCTACTCTTTATATTGTTTTTAGCCATCTATATTTTGGCTTTTACAGGAAGCCTTCTAATTGTTGTACTAGTTACAGTAGACCAGCACCTTCATACCCCCATGTATTTCTTTATGATGACCCTGGCTTGCTTGGAGACTGGCTACATTTCAACCATTTTACCCAGGA
>NW_015254036.1:0-487 GCF_001447785.1 Gekko japonicus
CCAGATCCTTGCTTAGAAACAGTCTCAGGATTGTGATGCTGAGATTGGGAGTGGTGGGAACTGCGTCTGCTGCGTCTGTGTGTTTGGGTGTCCCGGCAAGCTAGGGCTTGTACAGCAGAGAGGGAATGAATTGCGGCATGAAAGTCAAGGAGGGAGGAGGGTATCCAAAGGCACATTCTGTAATGCTAAATTACGTCCGTGCAAAAGGGATCCTGCAGAAGCGTGTGGATAATACGGCACTTAAATAAATGCACCTATTCTTTAATGTCTCCATAGCATGCATTTCCCCCAGACAAAGTAGACTGTCCCAAGGTTTCCTGGTAAAATAAGGGAAGCACACAGTTGAATGTTTATTTGTGCATTTCCCACGCTTCTACCCCACCTTTCTGCCCATCGGGGACTGAAGTGGCTTATATCGTTTTTCGTTTTGTTCTCATAACAGCCCTGTGAGGTGGGTCACACTTGATAGTGTGTGACTGGCTCAGGG
>NW_015254037.1:0-487 GCF_001447785.1 Gekko japonicus
CTGTGCGACTGAACAACAACAATCATCTTGTTTGTCCTTATGCTGGTGGGTTGTTATTTAGCATGTGCAACATATAGGGCGTTTGTGTGTCATGCATATAAAGCATAATTTAACATGATTCAGGAGATCTGCAGATCCATCCCATTTTTCCAAACTCATACTAATCTGGAAATATTTCCCCCCATTTCTCTGTATACTTTAAAAGACGATTATCCAGACCTATCAATAGTGGATATATCTTAAGTTATATGTCCTTTACTTACTTGGTCACTAATTAAACATTCAAAATATGATTTATCTCTGAGACAATTATCTTATCTTAGCAGACCACATGCCTGATTTAAAAGAACTGGAAGAGAAAATGCTTATCCCCCTCCCCAATTCTTTTTTTTAAAAAAAGGTTTAATTATATTCCAGAATAATCTGATCAGTGATTAATTATTCCACTGTATCCAGAGTATCTCTCCAAATCTGAAGACTGTCCAAA
>NW_015254038.1:0-487 GCF_001447785.1 Gekko japonicus
TTGGTGAGGCGGGACTTCCCTTTGCAGAAATAATGTAGATTTTCTCTCAGCGGGCTTTGTGCCTCTGTGTGCTTGACAATTCTTTCTTTAGCAGTTTCTAATTAAATTGGCGTAGACATTGAGCTAGCAGGCCTGTAATTTCCCAGGACTCCTTTGAACCCCTTCAATAAAATTGTTGTTAACACTTGCTTCTTTCCAGTCCTTGGGTACTGGGATTCTAATCCTTGGTTTAATTCCGGTTGAGATTCCTTGGTTTTTCACAGAAGACAGGCTCTGTTTTCGCTGAGGCACCTACATTCGAACATTAGTTAGTTGGAGCTTGATGAAGCTCCAGGCAGGGGTATGAAAAGGTACCCTTGATGCAGCAGTCAGCGAGGTGGGAGTGGGCAGAGGCAGTTTTCTGCATGGCCCATCCCTTTCTCTCCTTTGATCTGATGCGTGTCTCTTTGCACCTGGTAACCCCTCCCTTTCCTCCTTTCTCAGTTGA
>NW_015254039.1:0-487 GCF_001447785.1 Gekko japonicus
CCCCCCCACTCACATCAGTTGCTTCAGCTACTCCTGTTTCTGAAAATATTGCTGCCTTTGTGTATAATGAGGTATTAGACTGCTGTATGTTCTGTGTCATCATGACTGTGAGGTTCTGCTGCTGATGGTTGAGTGATCCTGGGGCTAGAAGAATGGGAGAGCAAACACAGAGCACAGTTTAATCCCTGCATTTTATGCAATGCTGTAAGTACCAAAAGCTTCCACAATCATGTATCATGGGCTAGTATTCTCTCAGTGTTACAGACTGGGGTAAGTGCTGTGGTTGGGAAATGACAGCTTGTGTGAAGCTGTCTTGTGAAGTCACGGCTAAACAGAGATTAGAAGGGGGGGGACTTTATGGCATGCCCTTCAGAGCTTTGTGCTGACTTGATGGACAGTGCTTTCCGCACACTCGCCTGCGGTTTAAACAGTGAGAAGTTACAGCTAGTTTTAAAATAAAATGGGCGTGCCACAACATCTGACTGTT
>NW_015254040.1:0-487 GCF_001447785.1 Gekko japonicus
CTTCTTCTCTTCTTTATACTTCCTGCAGTTCTGTGGGCTTTCGGCTGTTCCCTTTTCTCTGTCGGCCTAGCGGGCAGGGAAGAAGGTGTGTGGCCGTTTGCATCAGCCTGGGATTACTTCGGATTAGGATCGTGCTTTGGGCCAATAAGGTAGCCAGCTGCACCATCAGACACAGAAAATACGGGTAATACCAGTTGCGGTAGATCTCCGCTCTGACTAATGTCTGACAAACAAACGAGATGATGTAGCACAGCAGGAGTGTCAGCACGGCCTTAGCGGCCTTGACGTGAGCTTCCAAGTGCGAAGGAGACAACGTTTGTTCCAGCTTTTGGGTGTGCCTGAAAAGGGACCAAAGAACCGGGACCGAAGAGAACACCACCACCATCAAGGGAATGGAGCAGCCAATGATAATGATGAGGACTCTGTAAACAGGGGACATGTGAATGAGTATGATTCTTGCATTCACATGGTTGCGCGTACAATTAGA
>NW_015254041.1:0-487 GCF_001447785.1 Gekko japonicus
GGGGGGTGGCCCTGAAATAAAGCACTTCTTGTTTTACAGGTGAAACGTATCTACTGAGCACTGGTACACTGCAAGATTGCTGCTGATTTGAAAGCACTCACCAGTTACTATGGAAACACCACCCTTGTAATGAATCCTTATATAGCTGCAATTGCTCATCATTTATAATTTAGACAGTTTCATCATATTTAATTATGCAATGTACTAAAGTATCATACATTAATTATTCCGTGTTTATTTCTGATTTTCTGTTGGATACGTTCATCTTTCTGCTCAGCGTGAATTTTATTCATTTATTTCGGTTTAGCGTTCCCTGAATTTCAGGGAACCACTGATATTATCCAGTGAGCCAAATCACAGCAAACTTTCAGCCATGTGTAGCCAACTAAACCACTTTGATTTATCCCCTCACTGATGGGATAATTAAATGGAAGGAAGGAGGTTAAGAGGTGAGGAACCATGTGGAAGGAAGTATGTTGGGGGGGGG
>NW_015254042.1:0-487 GCF_001447785.1 Gekko japonicus
GGAAGCTGAAAAGATGTATTTCTTAGCTGGCAATAAGAATGCATGAAGGCTCTATACACATGTTGCATGCTATTCTGTGTACACATATGCAGTCTCCGCACGGAAAAACACACCCCTTTAATACAGATTCACTTTGAGATACAAAACCGGTTGGATTCTATGACTCCTGTTGAACAAGTGAGGAGCCTTGCTCCAGAGGAAGATGCCTCACTTAGCAGAAGGAAATACAAGGAAAGTTCTATAGATTTAAACTGGGACTACTACAGAAAGAATTCTTAAGAGGAAAATATTTTCTTTCTACAAAAGACTGATCCGGCTACAACACACGCGAGGTGCCAGCTAGCTACAGACTGTGCGCAGGCTTCGTTCAGACATCATATCAAGTCTGAGTTGTGCGCCGGCTCAGCACGCTGGCAGGCTTGTGCATCTACCTCCCTGTCCAGTCCAGCACAGAGCATGATGAAGGCATCTTGGTCTAAAATTAATT
>NW_015254043.1:0-487 GCF_001447785.1 Gekko japonicus
TCTTCTGAGAATCCAAGTTTGGTTACCAAATTCAATGCATAACTTCACCACAGATTACATTCCCCTTCCTCATAAACCATGCTTAAAAGACTTTAACTTAAACCCAACTGAATTTTTAGACAAAAATTGATAGTAGTTTTAAGGGCTGAGGCTAGTAAAGGCAGCAGATCCAGTTTCAGTCTAGATATGGCTGCTGGTATTGAGTTAAGCAACGCTAATAACATACAAAAAAACTTATTCTGGATGACTTCCAAAGGTTGCAGATTTCCAGTCTCCCAGATTGAGACTCCATACAATATCTGTGGTGATACCTTGGTTCTCTAGATTTCTAACACTGTAAGTAGCAAACACCCTCCCCTTGTTCAGTAGAACCTGAAGATACCAAATTGAGGCCTTTTGCTAAAACCTATTATTTTAGTTTCATCATAATTGACCTTTAATAAATTGTTTTTACAATAAAGGCTAAACTGTTTTAAAAGCCTTCTGA
>NW_015254044.1:0-487 GCF_001447785.1 Gekko japonicus
GCCTCAACAACAAAATTAAACTTAAGAGAACATCAAATTATTGGACAAAAAAAGTATCAATATTCTTTGTATTTAAGAAACTCATTTAAGGGAAGTAACAGGCCCAGTGTTAAAATCGAAATGGTTTACTCAACAGATTCATGCAGCAGGGTCATTACAAGCCAGAGGTATAGCTATTTTAATATCCAAGAATGTACCCTTTCAATGCCAACAAATAAAGACAGACCCAAAAGGCAGATTTGTTTTTGCTAAAGTTGAATTAGATGGAGAACCACTAACGATAGCTTCTATATATGCCCCTAATACAGAACAAATCCCATTCATAAAAGACATATTGAAAGATCTGATGGAATTTAAACAAGGAGAACTTTTAATTGGCGGAGATGTAATTTAATAGCAGATCCAAAAATCAATAAGACTCATAAACCACACCTTAAAAAGAAAAAATCCAAACAAACAGAGCTAGAGAAAATATTTAATTTTTATA
>NW_015254045.1:0-487 GCF_001447785.1 Gekko japonicus
GTTCACCCCCTTTTTTTATGCACAAGCAGGGCTCGTGCATGTCCACCGGTAAGCCTGGCTCTGTGCTACATTTTACATGCTGCGGGAAGGAAGCGTCTGGAGGGAGCTGTGGGCTTGCGGGAAGGAGGACAGGGTTGGAGGGATGAGAATGGGTGCTCCCCGCTAGTGCCCCTTTTTTCTGGCCTAAGCTGTATTGTCCTGTCTCCCGCCCGAGAGGGGGGGGAAAAGAAAGCGGCACGCAGTCGTTCCATAGCCTGCGGGGTTTGGGTGTGGCAGTACCTTGAGCGTCGTCTTCCCTTCGATACTGGTGTGGACGACTATGTGCCCTTCCCAGGAGACGGCCAGGTTCGGAACAGTCAGCAGGAGGGAGCTCTCACAGGGGGGCCGCAGAGTCCGCATGTACTGACCCTTCCGTACAGAGTGAACAATGACGGTGCCATCCTGTTGAAACAGAAGAGACAGACAGGGGTCACGCGGCCCTTTCATT
>NW_015254046.1:0-487 GCF_001447785.1 Gekko japonicus
CCTTCTACTGTATTTTCTACCCCTCCCAAATTAGTATCATCTACAGGTGAAGACGAACCCATAAGTGGTAGCAAATGGAATCAGTTTCATGGAAGCAATAGACAGGAGAAATTGTTGGGACTACTGAAGTTGCCATATAGGCTCATACAGGGCACCATGATTATTCCAGTCTGTGGATCTCAGACTCTGAAGGACTTATAATTATAATTATAAATCAGCAATTTAAATTGAACCCAGAAACAAATGAACACCCTATGTAGATGGTTTGAAACAGCTATGAATACGATCACATTGGTGAATACCTCTCAAAAGAGAAGCTCTTACATTTTGAACCAGCTTTAATTTGAGTTGTCTTCAAGGGCAGCTCTACTTAGAATATGTTGCCATAGTCTAGCCTTCAAGATTACAGGCACATAAACCAGAGCAACCAGATTAGCAGAGCCCAAGAATAGAATAGTATCACAGAGGTGGAAGGGGCCATACAGGC
>NW_015254047.1:0-487 GCF_001447785.1 Gekko japonicus
TGCCCACTTCTCCTTTCGATGCCCACCCGTGTCCCTGCCCGTAGCATTTCTTGTAGATAGGATGCTGGGAGAAACTTGACCTTCCCCCGACATTGCTCTTCTCACATTGTTATTCCGCTGATGAATTATTCCACTGTTTGCCTTGACAGAATCACGTCTTCGTGAGCAGCCTTCCCAATGGAGTGGGGCCGGCCGCGGTGCTCGAGTTCTGGGTCCAGGCCCTCACCAGCCAACCGGCCTGGCACAAGGAGAGAGCCACGCTGTGCCTGATGGATCATCTGTGCCAGGCAGCCTTTCAGTTCAACCAAGAGGACTGTGTCCAGAAGCTGCTGTATCAGCAGCACAAGGTGTGGGGGCTCCACCCTTTCTCACGGGCAGGTGTTGGATCGGGGGTCCCCAACGTGGTGCCCGGTGAGGGCTTTCTTGGTGTTTTTAAAAGTGGATGGGGCCACCTAGGGCTCTTGCCCAGATGGGCTTCTGATTAGAA
>NW_015254048.1:0-487 GCF_001447785.1 Gekko japonicus
CCTCTGGAGGAAATAGCGTCGCTTCCCCTACGCACCAACTGGCGTGTGTGACGGCAGCCAATGTATTTTCATACTGCTGTTATCTAGTATGTTCTGAGCATGTGCTGATATGATAAATTTTGCAGGTGCAACTTAGCACATACAGTCTAATATAATTTATTCTTAGTGATGCATAACCTACCCACGATAAATCTCGGGGGCATGAAATCTATGCAACCTGTGTGTTTAAACTCTGGCTGTGCAGTTAGCTGCCAAGCTAAATGTCCCCACTGAGCAGATGGAAAACAACTTCATCTCCTCTTTGTTTTGAAATGTGAGCAAATCCTTGAGGTGATCATATGAGCTGTTGCACTCAATGCTGAACGTTGCAAACAAGTTAAGTTCAATTACTGAGCATGTGTTTTGTGAACAAAAAAATCCCTGAAGGAATTCAGCATTGCTGCATGTACAAATGTTTGGGAAATAGGATTGGCCAGTATGGGAAAGG
>NW_015254049.1:0-487 GCF_001447785.1 Gekko japonicus
ATGCAATTGTTCAAACCTCTACAGTTTACCGTGATAACTGTGGGGTTGTTAGCCATTTGTCCTGAATTTTTCTGCAGAGAAACCCCATGGGGTTGCATGCCAGGTAAGAAGCATGTACATTGGATACTTGAAGTTGAGTAGCAGATACACATTACTTAGTGCAAGGATAATTTTAAAAACAGTAGAACATGTAATACAGAAGGTTTTTGTTTGTTTTGATAACATTTTCAATAATGGAAGCCTTGGCAGTGTACATTCTGAGCATAAAAGCAAACTTATCAAAACAGTATAACTGTTAGCTGACCGGTGTAAGCATGCATAAAAGCACATTAAACAGTGAAGGAACCAATAACAATAAACAGCTAAAACCCTTTTACTTCCTCTCTTTCCACCCCCCACTCCTCCCCCCCTTTCCCTTCCTTTCTTTACCCCATTCCCCCCTCCTCCCTTCCCCCCTTGCCCTCTGCCCCCCTCCCTCCACCTCTCT
>NW_015254050.1:0-487 GCF_001447785.1 Gekko japonicus
GTGTCAATCACTCTTTGGGTGAAGGAGGAATTCCTTGTATCTGTTCTAACCCGACTGCCAAAGTGAACACAATAATGGGCACTTTCACACCTGCTAAATGATGCAGCTTCAATCCACTTCACTGACTGTTTGCAAGTGAATTTTGCCATTTCACACAGTAATCCAGGTTCAAGGTGCACTGAAAGTGGATTGAAGGTGTGTTACTTAGTGCGTATGGAAGCTCCATTGTGTCTGTGCGAACAAGGGCTGCCAGACTCCAAGCGGGGCCCAGAATTCTCCTTGAATTACAGTGCATCTCCGGACTACAGAGATCAGTTCCCTGGAGAAAGTGACGGTGTCAGAAGGTGAATTGACTGGCAGCAGATATCTGCTGTCCATGGGGTTTTCTTGACAAAGGTACTGGAGTGGGTTGCCATTTCCTTCTCCAGTGGCTTGAGGTTGGCTTGAAACTCAACACTAAAAAAATGAAGATCATGGCATCCAGCCC
>NW_015254051.1:0-487 GCF_001447785.1 Gekko japonicus
ATCTAAATGAGAGGTAAATCTCTGTGTAGAGATGCCAGCAACTGCTTGTAAAGATACAAATGTTATTTCATGGTTTCATGTAACAAATTAGCTGCCATCCCATTTCATCACTGAAGCATGAGATAAACGTTGAGGGTTCCCTTATCTTGATTGTCAATACTAGAGCCAATTCCAAATTTTCTTCCAAGAAAATTTGTCCTTCTTTGAAGTACATTCTTTGCAGACTTTTGAACAACCTGTGAACTAATGCAACTCTATTACCTCTACCTCAGCAAGACCCTGGGAAAAGATAGTGCTATTTGGAGGGAGGAAGAGAGATGAAAAGTGGAATCGTGGGCAAATCAGAGTGCCTACTGTGAATAGATCATTTGGTAGCCCAACCACAGATGCAGGAAAAGCTAAATACACAAGAGTCCGGCAAATATATTCAGAAATGATCAAGAAATTTTGCAAATAACCAGATTTTTACTTTGAATAAAAACAGGTT
>NW_015254052.1:0-487 GCF_001447785.1 Gekko japonicus
TAATGCTCCGTGTGACCGGGGCCAAAGTCTGGTTCTCCTTTCAACTACCTGCCCCTCCTCCCCACTTACCCAGGGCCCCTAAATTCTCAGTCTGGAAAATCTTCTGCAACGGCGGTATGTAAATCACAGCCATCTGACCCAAAATGGATCCCAGCACGGAATACAAGAACATGCGGTTTCGGAGAATGCCGATCTCTGTTATCAGCTTTGTCTGGGGAAGAAGAAAAAGGGCAGAGGGAAGGGAGCCGAAATTAAACCAGTTTCTTTGATGCCGGCTCAACCCCGTCACCCTTAAAGAGCTTTATTAATAGGAAAGGGGTAAATCCGACTTAAGATGTTGGAAAGGCAGCATCTTGTCTCACCTGCGACCGACACGTCAGGGCATTGAAGAGATCAAAGAACACAAAGCAGGTGAAAGTCATCGTTGTGGTTCTTGGTGTTACTCCACTCTTGGGGTTCTGACAAAATTGGTTTGTGAGAGAGAGAG
>NW_015254053.1:0-487 GCF_001447785.1 Gekko japonicus
GCACTCTAATCTTTAAGTGAAGAGAGAAATGAGAACTGAAATCTAATAAGCTCCCTAAAGCTCATTGGAACGCCAATACAAAAACGCTCTCTTATTTTTTGAACACAGACAGACCTGGATGAAGACCAAGCGGCATCAGGTACCAGAGGACGGAGATCTGGATGTCCTCCAACGTTTCAAAGATGAAATAGGGATCTGCCTGAAGTCGGATACTTGAGTTGCTTGAAGTAGGAAGGTCTCATTTCACAAAGGCCAGACTGAGTTCAGCCTGAGGTCCTTTCACCATCTGTAGGTAATACAAATGAGAAGTAAACAGTTTGCTAATGAGCGATCTGAAATCATTGCCGTCGGTGGTCTATCATGACCAAGAACACTGCGCTGAATATCCAACCAGCTGTCGGAGGAGCTCATCTCCAAGTAAGGCGTTTCCCCGGTAATGCGGAGGTAGTTGTGGAAGACCTGACCTGGATAGCCTAGGCTGGCCTGA
>NW_015254054.1:0-487 GCF_001447785.1 Gekko japonicus
AATTAGGATCAAGCAAAGAAGGAAAAATATATAGAAAGAAAAACAAAGTAAAGCATTGAAGCACAAGAACAGCAAGAGATAGGGGTAGGCAGAGCCTATACCTAGCTGCTACCCCTACTGAGGAAGGAAAAGAACTGAACTCGAAGGTGACTCCCACCAGAGGAAACAGAAAGTGAAATATGTGTTCCTGCCTCCCTAACATGGATAGGGTTCACGCACAAGCTGTTCTCCGCCTCAGAGGGAGAATAGCCTTTTTTAGTCATTGCAATTTTTGCAGGTCATCCACATGTCAGGGAAGACAGTGCCATGCACAATCCTCTAAATACACGCAGTTGCCATTTCTTTTTGTAGGCACCAAACCACATTGCCCTATTTGCACCAAATGGAGACCATGCAGATAGAGAAGATTGTGCATGGTTGCCTTCCAAAATTAAAAGGGCTACGGGAAGGTAGTATTGCTCAGTAGGGTTGCCAGGTCTGGGTTGGA
>NW_015254055.1:0-487 GCF_001447785.1 Gekko japonicus
GAGCTCTCATACAGTTAGGTCACAGCAACTTTTCTGTGAAGTACACCCTGCCTGCACCTTTACAGATAGTAGTCTGACAACTCAATCACCATTTTAGTTTTATATTTATAACCCACTTATTTAAAGCATTTATAGCTACAGCCCTCCTTTCCCATGAGTGGACCAAGAAAACGAACAAAAAAATGCCAACAGGCATCAATAACAAATACAGCAAACAATGTTCAACATGAAATATTATGTCTACAGCAAGTCAAAAACACAACTGTTCTCACCATAACAAACAGCCCCATATAAACACTGAAATGCTCTCTGAAACAGAATAGACTTACATCCCTATCTATGCATACAGAGTTGGCGGGACCTCCTCAGACAGGACAATCCACTAAGTGGGGGAGATAGCTGAAATGGTCCTTGCCTGGACCCAATACTCCTAAGAGGATGGAACACCAAGCAGGAGCTGATGGGAGGAATACAGCTGGCACACTGA
>NW_015254056.1:0-487 GCF_001447785.1 Gekko japonicus
GACAGTTTCCTGGGAGTAAGCCCCATTGATTAGCATGAGACTCCTTGGTAGTCCTGCCTTGGATGTCTCGCCTAATTGCATCCCTCTAAGCCTTCAGTTAACTTAGAAGAGTACGTACCTCTGTTCTCTTAAAGACAGAAAAGAACACATTTGCCTTTAAGATGCCCACCCAATCATTCCCTCATTGTACAGAAATTATATATGACCTGCAAATATGCTCTCATTGTTTCACAGTATGGATAATGAGGACAACAGCATTGGCACTAACACCAACAATATTAGCACCTAATAGAAAAAGCCTGTCAGCCTGTGATCTTGAAACAGCAATTCTAGAGAAATTGTAGAGGGATAGCTGACATTCACATAGATAGGACTTATTCTAGAATTCTGTTGTAAAGTAGTAAATATACTCTAGGATTACTCAAGAACATTGCTAATTAATGGAGGCCATTACATTTCCCTAAAGGTAAAGGTAAAAGTTCCCTTG
>NW_015254057.1:0-487 GCF_001447785.1 Gekko japonicus
CAAATCAAGACTTCCAGGAAGTGCACATGGAAGTTCCAAGAAATGTTTACGTCATTCACCCACGATATATTAGCTGTGGGACACACAGGTGTAATCGCATTGTTGCACCTGTGAAAGAGTATGGAGTTGCCAGGAAGGAAAGAAGGTGGTATTGAGATAGATGATGGACAGGGATTTGGTGCATCCACATAGCTGTTTACCAGCTTGGTGACTCAATGCCAGCTTGCTTTCTGTGCATAGTTTGGCACATGGATCTGTAGAACGGTGCTACAAAAACATGTTTCGTAAGCACAAGTTTCCAGATTCTGTTCCAGGCTTCTAAAGTAGCAGGGCTGTCCTGTTGATTGGCCCTGTACTTTTCAGGCTCACGTATGAATGGTCTACTTGACTCCTAACAACATTATGTTTTTATCTCTCCTTTCCTCCAGGGAGCTCAGGGTGCCATACTAGTTCTCTGCTCCTCCATTTAATCCTCACCAAACCCCTG
>NW_015254058.1:0-487 GCF_001447785.1 Gekko japonicus
GGCCGTGAGATGTTCCGGTGGCTCATTCGGCAGTGGCGGCTCCTAATCAAAAGCCTGTTTGGTAGCAGCACAGCTGAAAGAGTTAATTCTACCTCTGGGCCAGGCCAGTTTTGAGACCTGTCTCAGGAGAGGAGCAGACCTGGTATAATTCTGTCTGTGGCTGCCTAAGCCGAAGGGATTTTGACTTCAGACCTGTCACTGTGCCCAGTCACTGCAAGTCTCCGGAGATGGTTTTTGGAAGGCTTGGGCTGTTGAGTTGTTCTTAAAATTCTCTGCACATACATAAAACATCTTTTAAAAGAAATTCAACTCTGGCCTCAGTGACTGCAGTGTTCTACTTGCTCTCCACATAGTTTACCTCATGGCAGCAAACGCCAAAACCTTTCTACCTGCTACCCTAACTGTACCTCAGAACTGAGGGAAGGCTTCATAAATTAAAACAGAGCTTGGTTCCCCAAAAAACTTAGGCAGCTGTATTTATTTATTA
>NW_015254059.1:0-487 GCF_001447785.1 Gekko japonicus
TCCAGTTCAGAGCTAGCTTTTACAAATAGCATTTATGTAAAGTTTTGATGGCATTTCACAATAAGATATCTCCGTTCTAGATGTTATTTTCTGAATGCTATTGAGGATGTGAGGCTCATTAAAAACAATAGATCCGTTACATTCGATTCAGTCAGCAGCTTGTTCCAGAAGGCCTGCAGGCCAAGCTGTTCTGAATACCTGCAGTTCACTTAAGAGAAGGAACAACTCAGGCTTTTGCAAGCTGGAAGGCACAAGGAAATGTTGTATTTGGCAAGACTGGGATTTCTTATTTCCTGGCTATCCAGCAAGAGTTTGGTGGATGACCACAGGAGCTGGTAAATTATGTATTCCTAAACCCAAGCAATTTATCAGGCAAGATTTCGGAGCAATGCATACTATTCTTCAATAACCTGATTAAACAGAGACATCCATTTATTAAGGCCAAAGTAACAGACTCTGTGGATTCTGAGAGCAGCAGCAGGGGATT
>NW_015254060.1:0-487 GCF_001447785.1 Gekko japonicus
CAACCCTTTGAGGTAGGCCAGGCTGAGAGCACGTGGCTGTTCCGAAGTTACCCAGCATGCTTCAGTGATAAAGTGGGAATTTGAACTCAGGAGGTCTCCCAGCTCCTGGTCTGACCTTCTAACCAGTACACCACACTGGCTTTCCATATTGCAAGAAATGATGTACCATTTATTGGCAGTGTTGCTGCAACTGATGGCATGAAGCCAACATCCCAGCAGTTGAGTCTTGAGCTACTGGGTCCCTTGTCCCAAGCCCCCAACCCTCAGTCAGGATGGAGAAGAAAACCAATTCTCATCTTCACAAGTTTCAGAGGGAGCTTTCTAGGGAAGGAATATCCCTTCAGAGAGGGGGAATGAAGCAAAAATAATAATTGGCTGAAAGTTGCCCAGAGAGCTTCATGACAGAGTTAGGACTGACTTTGACTTAAACTACGTGATACAACTCCTGATAAGTCAGGTCCGAATCCCCCAGTTTCAGTATTCTGTG
>NW_015254061.1:0-487 GCF_001447785.1 Gekko japonicus
TGACGTTATTACATCTTCATCCCATTACTCTGACCAAATCAGGCAGAATCTAAACTATTTTCAATGTGGGCGATGTGGTGCAAGATTTCCCCCCCAAGTGCTCCTTGTTTAAGCCAACTATACCTGGAGACAAAAAGGTAATACTGTAAAACTTTCATGTATGGACTTCCAGAGATGCTTCCCCCATTGTTCAGTTTATTCTGAATGTGGCATCTCATACATTCAATGCATCTGTCATGTGCATCTTACCGACTTTTACATTGGGGCACTGTTGGATCTGTGCCCCAACTACAGATGCTGGAAGGAAAGCATTTATGCAAGTGTTCAGGAAGAAACTGATCACACAGCTAAACAAGATGTGCTGAGTGGTAAGTAGTAGGTGACTAGGAAGCAAAAGTGGGAAATGACGTAGAATCAAATATTGTTGGGAAATTTGGGGTAGGAATATGAAATGAAGCAGGAGAGCAACTCATGGAATTCCATGAAG
>NW_015254062.1:0-487 GCF_001447785.1 Gekko japonicus
GTTTGTGTGTATTAGCAGCACACACGTCATATGGTTGACTGCAGGAAATGCTGGGACACCCATGGAAGTCACAATTGCCCCAGAATTGCTATAGTGTTTATCTGTTTATACATAGTCTGCTTTTCATCCCATGGTGGGTGGCTTAAAATGTTCTCCCCCCCCCCATTTAATCCTCACAGTAACCCTGCAAAGTAGATTAGGCAGAGAGTGAGTGACTGCCTTGAAGTCACCAAATGAGCTTCCATAACAGAGTGGGAATTAGAACCCATGTCCCCTAGATCCTAGTCTAACACTCCAACTGCTGCATCATGCTGGCTCTAAACCTTACATCTGGCAACAGACTTTGGCTTTAGCCTGTCTTTGTGCAATTGTCAACACACACACACACCCCATGGGGATATTGCTCCTCCACCACTCCAGGCATAAGAAACACCAGGAGCAATCTTTTATAGGCACAGTTTCTCTGTATGGAGCAGGTCTGGGATAT
>NW_015254063.1:0-487 GCF_001447785.1 Gekko japonicus
AAGCTGAAATCCAAGAAACTTTCGCTTAAACAGTTAATGGGCTTGAAAAGATTTGCCAGATGAATAGACCTGCCTCATATCCTGCTTTTGTTGAGGCAAAACAGAGTAATTGAAAACAGGATACATGCAAAGGGATTTGTATAGTCTTTTAACCTTTGGAGGCACTTTCTGATTTATAGCCTTCACCGATTGTATGAACATCAGATATGATTCAAAAGAAAAAGCCCTCTATTTTTCCTCCCCCTCAACAGAAATCACATGGTTTCCTAATGCTCACAACATCGGCCTGATGCTGGTCAGAAAGAGGATGTTACTAGGTGTTTGCATTTTAAAGTCATTATTCTAGATAGCAGGTTTCATAGAAATGAAACACCTGATTTGCAGAGGGTGGGGTGGGGAGGGAAGGGGGAGAGACTGTCAGTGCCTGGCCATCCAACAATAAACACTGGCTGGGATGTCTATGAATGAGAGTCTGATCTTCCCACCC
>NW_015254064.1:0-487 GCF_001447785.1 Gekko japonicus
TTCCAGACTTCTAAAATCTGAATGCACCGGTTATCGAATGTCCTATTTCGTTTGTTGCACTGACACACTATGCGTAATCTGCCTTGAGTCAGTGTGGGGGAAGGCGGTCTACAGATGATGGAAATAAATAAATAAAATGAATATAATTTTATACAAATAAATAAAAATAAAGGGCAACATCCTTGAATGCGTGGCAAATGGCATCCAGGATTTCTTGGCTGAAATGGATCCGTTTCTGGTTGGTGGCATTGCCTTGCAGGATTGTTGTAATGGCGTGGTAACATTTGGACAGGGGAGTCCTGCTTTGAAACCGGCCTTATGCCCACTCTTGTGTCTTGCTAGCTTGGCGATAAACACATGGGACTTTGATCAGCTCCCAGTGGCTGTTTCATTATTTGATGTCTGTTTGGTTAACAAGCCGAAGGATCTCTTTGGACCAGTGAACAAAGTAAGTGTACCTTACATCCTTTGAAA
This sequence comes from Gekko japonicus, assembly GCF_001447785.1. Classification (NCBI taxonomy): domain Eukaryota; kingdom Metazoa; phylum Chordata; class Lepidosauria; order Squamata; family Gekkonidae; genus Gekko; species Gekko japonicus. The sequence continues at coordinate 475 of NW_015254064.1, forward strand.
CACTTTTTTTTTT
>NW_015254065.1:0-487 GCF_001447785.1 Gekko japonicus
CTCTACCTTTAAAAGGGAACTTCAGCAAGTTGCAGTTTTCTTTCTCTGTGTGAAAAGATGCATCTGCTCCATTTCCATCTTCTACACAACTTGTAAAAAGGTACAGGAGTCTGGCCCTCCCTGGAATCTCCATAAATATACCTATGTGGTCCTGATGTTTCCTTAGAATGTTGTACCTGTGTAAAACAAACCAGTCTAAATAGTTATGTAAAATGAAGAATACATCAATTTAATCAAAATCATATTTGTAATCAGTCAGATAACAGGATAACTCAGGAAAAAATAAGGAAGCCCTCCTAAGCCTGTAAGTCAATGTGCTGATTGAATCCTTGCTGTGCAGAAGAACTTCAGTTAGTATTATTCTGTTTGGCAGGAACGTAGGCTAAGTACTTTGGCTGGATGAGATCAGGCATGTGCTTGTAACTGGCAGGAGAAGGAGGAGGAGGGGACAGGGGGATGACATTGCACTGACAGCATGATGTCACAT
>NW_015254066.1:0-487 GCF_001447785.1 Gekko japonicus
CGAGTTGGGAAACTTACCCCATGCTGGAGCGTTAACTGGAGGTAACCAATATCTCTGTTTGCCATGATAGGTTGCTTCAGCGTACTTGTCTGTACTAGAAGACCAAGACTACTTTCCTTTCCCTGTCTAATTCTACTAGGATGGCATTTCATTACTGTTAGGATGACCTTTGAGGACTTCTGTATAGCACCATGGACTCCAGCCTTCTTTCACTTTGGAACAGTGCAAGTGAATGCATCGAGTCAGTGTTGGAAAAGCAAAACATTAACTGCCACCTAGAACTGTCTGCGTTGGCTTGATGGTGGTCCTTGGTTGTCCATGCATTTCACCCCATTTTTTGCAGCTTCCTACAATTACCTAGATATAAGCACAGTGACTGTCATACCATCTTCCATTAGAAGACTGGATTATCCAAAACTGGATGGAAAATGCATGAAGTCGAGTTCTATACCCTCCAATTTCTCCCCGTGACTCCCATCTCCCCCCC
>NW_015254067.1:0-487 GCF_001447785.1 Gekko japonicus
TGGCCATTTTGTGGCTGTGGCCACCACTTCGTGTCAGTATCCCTAAGGTGCCCACAGGCTCAAAGCAGTTGGGGACCCCTGAAGTAGGCAGTTTGTGGTGCCTGTGCCCAGAGTCGTGTGCTAACCTTGGAAGTACTCCTGTGTGATGCCTGGTACAGGTGAGAGGGAAGTGGTGCTATCTTTGATCTCCATGTGCAGGTATCCTAGCTGCACTTTTTATTTGCTTCCCCCCCACCCCCGCCACCAGGTGTTGAGAATGGCTTACATAGAACGAAAAAGCAGGGCACGGAAACAAGGCCGGGCTGAAGAACTCCCTTGGGGTTTCTTGGTATCCATCAGCAGTCCTATCAAGTGCATCTTCTACAAAGGCTTCATCGACCAAAAAGCATTTGGTGAGATTTCTTAAGTTTGGCACAAAACAAGCCGTCCCTGGCTGTTGAGCTAAGTGCAACCCCTGCTTTTAGCGAGAGTATACCTCTTAGAGGTA
>NW_015254068.1:0-487 GCF_001447785.1 Gekko japonicus
AGGGGATTGGATTAAGATTTCAAACTTCAAAATTTACTGGAGAGTTTGAAAATAATTGCTAAGGTTGTTCCATGAGGGATTTAAGTGTGCATGATTATATTATGCAGGATGCCAGGTAGATGCTGGATCTCCAACTTGCTGAGTGATGAAGTTATGTATTGCTTTTGGGCCAAACAGGTATTTAGGGGGCGTCTCTGACTGTGTTAGACTAGGAGCTGAGATTTTCTGATCGTTTTGTTATTGCCCTGAAAAACATTCATGATGGAGTTATTCCAAATTAGGAGGTACTCAGGAACATGAAATGAGACATGATTGATTGACATGGGCAGTAGGGCTACAGTGTTTAGGATTGCCCTGGGGACAACTGCTACTTTTCTCAGGGACCCCTAGGCATGCTATAACCCAGCCTCTTGGTGCTGCATAGACTACACATGGTTCAGTGAACCATGAGGACAGGTGGGATAGAAATATTTAAATAAATAAATAA
>NW_015254069.1:0-487 GCF_001447785.1 Gekko japonicus
ATTTCAGTATCATTTCTATACTTTCCTATAAATGTACCCTCATATGATAATGTTCATTGTAGACAGCTCCAAAGAACTGCCTTGTGCGATCAGAGGAAAATCAGTTCCATCCAGAATTCTGTTTCCAGCAGCAGTAATCAGAACATGACCCCCTCCTCACCTTTGTTTGTTCCTAGCATCTAGTATTCATACTGCTTCTGTACATGGAGTTTTCACCTATTTGTGTAGTTTCCATCCATTTATTGTATTCTTCTTAATAACAGCCATCTGAGTTTGAAAGTAGACTAGACATAGCAGGGATGTATACATATATTTTATTCACATCTGTCCATCCATTTGTAAAATGGGCGGGTGACACTTCTAAAACAAGGAGGTTGTTTAATGGGAAACATAGTAGATATGTGATCGGAGTAAAACACTGCCCCATATGCTGGTCACACTCACTGAGTGCTGCTAGTTTAAATGTTTGTCACATTTAACTTCCAAA
>NW_015254070.1:0-487 GCF_001447785.1 Gekko japonicus
CCAACAATGAGACGCATTAGAAGCAGTTTCCCTCTGGGCTCCTCCCAATCCTGAGATCAAGAGTACTTTCCCATTATCTAACCACAAGTTATACATAATTCTGCAACTGTTTGAAAACAGTAATGAACTTAAAGGCAATATGAACCCTATAAACTGCCAGAAATTCATGTTATATTCATGCTGTATTTGTGATTCATGCCACAGCAGGCTACAGTGTATGGCAAGCCCAGTGTTAAAAACTGCAAAAAGCTATATCCCATATTCCTTATATGCAGAAGGAAAAATGCATAAATAAGCGAAAATAAATGGTGAGTGATTGATCCTTGATGAGAGATAAATTTGTCTTTCCCTCTACACAGAGTAAATGCAAGAAAGGGAAGCATTTTAATTTTTTCCAATGCAATGAACTTCTTCCGTATAAGCTACCTGGTGGGGTGGATGGGGGTAGTATTAGCAGTAGCAGCATTGTCTGTCCATCACACAAGTG
>NW_015254071.1:0-487 GCF_001447785.1 Gekko japonicus
GGCTAGCCTGGGCCATCCAGGTCACTTGCAGAGCTTACATCGTTCTAAACCCATCATGCCTCAATAGGCTGAAAAGGATCTCACTCTATTTAATGTTGCCCTGTTAATCTAATTGAAATGTTTGGGAGCCTATTCATTTATTATGAACGGGCCGCGTGCAGGAGAATTTCTTGGGGAGTTGTGGCCCATGGATGGGTAAGACCTTTCTGGCTACTAACTCTGCACCCTTAATGCTGTTGAGAAACTATAGTCTGAGACTGGTGTCAAGTTATTGAGAGCTAGAGGGGTGTGTAGTATCTGGGAATCCTGCATTCGAGTCCTCATTCTAGCATGAAGTTCACCTTGGGCCTGTACTTCTCGGCCTAACCTACCTCACGAGGTTGTTGCAAGAGTAAAATGGGAAAGGGAAAGTCAAGTGTGCTGCCCTGGGCTCAATGGTGGAAGGGAGGGATGAAAATGGACATGACGGATGGTAGCCTGTGTCGCG
>NW_015254072.1:0-487 GCF_001447785.1 Gekko japonicus
CTGCAGGAAAGAGGGTGAAGCAATGATCATTCCTGAAAACTGTACGGACACCCAGCCAGAATGAGAAAATCTTTCCCCCCCCCTTCTGACATCCCAGTATCTTTGGTTCCGCTGAACCATGGTGTATTTCTTGCATACATCCTACACAGCTACTGTGCCTCTGTTGCTGTGTTAAGATAATTTACAATCTTTTTAAAGGATCTTTCCTGTCAATGAGAGAGCTGGATTTGTAACAAAGGGGGAATGGGTCATTTGAGACAACCAGATATAAAGAACTGCAGTGTGACGGTGAAGAGGTAAATCCATTGAAGGCCATTTGAGTAAGCCATGCAGAGCCATAGCCTTTTTATTCGATTGCACCAAATGACCAGTATCCATACAGCTATTTTACACATTACATGGTACACACAGTAGCCAGAATGCTGTGGGAGTGGGTTGTAGAAACCATATCACTCCTATCTTGTTCTATCTACACTGGCTCCCAGTT
>NW_015254073.1:0-486 GCF_001447785.1 Gekko japonicus
TCATTTATGGGCAGAATTGCCACCATAAAGATGAACATACTACCGCGATTCCTTTTCTTGGCACAATGCCTACCGATTATAAAAAATAATAAACTTTTTGAAGAATTAGATTGACTTACAAGAAAGTTTATTTGGCAAGGTAAAAGAGCTCGAATAAAGCTGAAGGTATTGTGTGACAAAAAAGACTTGGCATACCAGATTGGAATATCTACTACCAAGCAGCAGCCATGACTTGGATCCGAGAATGGATCCTATTAGAGGACAAAAGGATATTACAACTGGAAGGACACGATCTAAGCATGGGCTGGCATGCCTTTGCTTGGTACGATAAAGAGAAAACACACCAAAGCTTCCACAACCATATAATAAGAGGAGCTTTGATTAAGATATGGAAAAAAATAAAAGAAAGGTTTCATAAAGATATACCGATATGGGTGTCACCGTTAGAAGCATTTATAATGCCGACTTTGTTAACAGAAAACAAAA
>NW_015254074.1:0-487 GCF_001447785.1 Gekko japonicus
GAACAAGTGAAAGCAAACTAATCGTAGACGGACAAGACAGATGTCCTGCATTACCTCTAAGCTTCTAGAACCTCCTCCTGACCCGAGGCTAATCGCGGCTTTGCATTCTGGAATGCGCACAGGGTAATCTCAGTTTTAGGAGGGGAGCTTTTATGCGGGCCCAGCTTTCCTCCTCCCTCCCCCACTGATTAAACCACGGAGAAATGTGCAATGTGCAGGAACGCCCTTCCATGAGAACACGAGCCATTTCCACGCCACATCCCGCTTCCCTAACACTTCCTCCCCAACTACAAAAGCTTGCATTTTTCACAGTGGATTAATGAGTCTAGACATCCTATAAAACGTCAATGAAGGTATGGATCTTTGGTGTATATTTCTCAGGAGAGTCCAGCTTGTTTATAATGCGGCTCTCTCTCAGCCCAATCAATACAGCCACAGCAGCCTTCTGCCTTTCTCGGTCAGAAAACACAGGCCTGTAAGCATGGGG
>NW_015254075.1:0-487 GCF_001447785.1 Gekko japonicus
CAGCCTAGCCTACCTCACAAGGCTGTTGTAGTTAAGATAAATGGAAGAGAGGGAAATGATGTGAGCCACTTTGGACCCCCATTCTGGAGAAAGCTGGGTATCAATAATGTTAATTATGAACCTGATGGATACCAATGCGCACCAGTGTGTTGTTGTAGTTCGTGTCCAGGACTAAGACTTGGGTTCAAATCCCCACCCAGCCTTGTGATCCTAAGACCACCACGCAGCCTATTGAGAACCATCGGATCTTGCACAAATGGATCTTGCACAAAGGAAAGTGCGTTTCATGACAGAGGCATGCATGGAACTCATTCGGGGGATCCGCGCCACAATATTCATAGGCTTAGGCAAATCTGGAGTCCAGTTGCACTTTAAAGACTGACAGAATGTATTCCAACCTGAGGGTTTTTTGGTAAGGCAGAGCTCTCTTTATTACAATTCCGCCGGGCCTGTAAGACGGAGCTTTTCCACCGAGCTTTTGGTTGAG
>NW_015254076.1:0-487 GCF_001447785.1 Gekko japonicus
CTCTATCAATGTGTCTTTGGATACCTGACAACATTTTGAATAGAAAAATACTCCTTTAACATATCTCTGAAAATCTTTGTTTAATGGCTTAATAGTCACCTGATCATTCCTGCATACTGCTTAGCATCCAACTACTTAATGTTACAATTGCATGCAGATGAGTGCACAAATTATTGTTCCACAAAATGGTTTTGAAGGAAGCATATGCTGACTTGAGAATTAACTGGCCTACCATGGTCTTAAATCTTGCTAGTGACTCAGTCATACATTAAAATAAACCGTGCCACTAAACATCAGCTTTTAGAAGCCAAATTACTGCTTTTACTCTAACTGCAATATAATGTTGACTTTATTGCTTTCATAGGGTGTACAATAAATGGCAAGAGTAATTGCTTGTCAGTGATACCAGAGGCATCAATTATATAATTACTTTACAAATTTTTACTCGGAAGAAAGGCAAATCAGCATTTTTATATCAAATACTCCA
>NW_015254077.1:0-486 GCF_001447785.1 Gekko japonicus
CTTCTCCTACCCACAATCCACTCTGGGCTCCCTTCAGTCCTGGGGCCACAGGGTGTGGATTGGGGCCCAAAGGAGGCTGTCTGAATGTGGACAAGCAGGGCCTGGAGAAAGATGCCAGACGGATTTGGCAGAGGGAAGAACCAGGGTTTCTGATCTCGAGGACGATGAGACAAATAATGTTTTCCACACGTTTTTATTCTTTTGGACTGAAAACCACCGTGTCCTTCTCAAGCCCGGAGCGGCCGGCGGAAAGGAAGACCAGGAAAATGGCTGCTGAAAAGGACAAGAAGCCCCCCCACTTGAAACAAACACCTTCCTGGCAGCTGCCTGCTTTCCTGACTGCTACGGTCCTCTCCAGTGTTGAATTTTCTTTTATTAAAAGAAGTTTGCTTGTGTCCAGATGTGGTCCCAGTTCCTCACTCTAGCGTGGAAGCCCCACACCCAGGGGGATGGGGGTGGCTCCCCCAGGTTTATCCCTTGCGTCGG
>NW_015254078.1:0-486 GCF_001447785.1 Gekko japonicus
ACTCCACTCCACTCCTGCAGGCTTTACCAGAATACGGCTTGGAGCAGAGGTCGTCTTCTGGGCCGTACACTTTCCACTGGCCTCTACGCGCCTGGTCACCCCTCTCCGCCGAGGCCAGCGACCAGTTTCCCAGCCGGGCGTTCAAGTACTGAGAGAGCTGGTCCCCGAGGACCCGGCAGTTCCACCGCATGTTGACAGACTCCTGGTCACACTCGTAGGTGGCCAGGGTGTGGGTCGTCGCTGTGCTGGTGTTGGCAGACTTCAAGGAGACACCCAAGCACTGCATGGCCCCGATGTTGAAAAGCCGGCTCCGAGAAACCCATTTCCATTTCTGAGCTGGAGCGCTGGCGTTACAGGCCTTGGAAATCTTCACTAGGGAATCTTTTGTCTCCAAGCAGCCGGGCAGCTCACTGTTATAGATGAGAAATACCCCAGAGTCTGCAAAAAGCAAAAGCAAAGTCAGTGTCAACAGGGAAAGCTGCATCA
>NW_015254079.1:0-486 GCF_001447785.1 Gekko japonicus
CCGTGGCCCTGTTACTCTCTCTCCACCTGCTTTGCCTCACAAGAGGGTTGTAAGGATAAAATGAGGACGGAAGAGCCACGTATGCTGCTCTGAGCTCCGTGGGCAGAATAAAAAAACGTACTAGATTGTTCCAGGGAAAAGGAAAATAAATCAGGTGCAACGAGTTGGCCGTGTCTCAGAGCCGCCTTGCTCACCGGCTGTAGCTCTTTCCAGCTCGACTTGTTTTTTCCGAGGCTGTTAGATTGCTCTGGATAGCCCGGAGCACTTCATCGGTGCTTAATAAATAACAGACGGGAACGGGGACTGCGGGGCCGCTGAAGAACACGCGTCTTGCAGTTGCATTTCACCGCCGGGCGTAAAAAGATAAAACTCAGTTTGGGGAGGGGGGCAAGAGCCCGTTCCCTTCTAGCCAACAGCAAGATTTAAGAGGGTGGAGAGGGTAATAAACAAACGAATCCGCTTCCCACGGTGACTAGTCGGGGTTTG
>NW_015254080.1:0-486 GCF_001447785.1 Gekko japonicus
AAAGGCAGACTATAAATTGGCATAAATAAAAATAGGGGGGGGAACCTTTCAGGGGGCCAGGCTGCTGGAGCCTGCAGCCCTCAGACCTTGGTGCTGTCCCCCCTCCCCATATGCACCAGCCAGGCTACCCTGGGATGGTGCCCACTACTGCCTCCTTCCCCCTGCTAGGGGTCCAATTCACCAACCTCCTGCCTGTTTTGCTGGCACAGTGATGCCAGAGAAGACACCATGCTAGGTGATACCAGACACGCATCAAGACACTACAGCTCACTGACAGCACCTTTCGGGGCTGCTTCCACCTGGACACGAGAGCCATCCAAGGCTTGTATGAGGAGCTGAGACCAGCACTGCAGGCCCAGGCCCTTGCCCTTCATGCCATCTCCGTCCTGCAGAAATTCCAGATCTCCCTCTGATTCATAGCCATAGTCTCCTTCGAAGGCATCATGGTGAGGAGGTGGCCCAGTTGTCAGCATCCTGTGTTCTGCC
>NW_015254081.1:0-486 GCF_001447785.1 Gekko japonicus
CTCTCTCTCTCTCTCTCTCCTGAACATTGCACTAATTTTACAATCGAGATGAATTTGCAATTCAGAGTGCATGCTCACCAGATGCTGCTGAAGAATATGAAGGAGACAGCAACATAATCATATTCCAAACAGAATTTGAAGATCACCTTGTCCTTCTAGCATTAAGGACTTGGCTAAATAAGACAACCTTTTTTTCTCTCCCACACACTGAAAGTCTCTATTAGAATAAGCCATGTTAGAAGGGTGGCCTTGATGTTGCACTACCATATTATTACAATGAACTGCAAATTGATCCTCCTCAAAAACTCACTGCTGCCAAAACTTCATTGTTGCCATTTTTCTAGTTGTTATCTCCTTTCCAAATGTATCCTGTAAAGGGATGTGCAAAATCGATTTAGTTTTGGGGGTAGAAAGGCTTACTCTCTTAGAACACTTACAGTGGCATCCTAGTCCTTTCGGTATAATGTTAAGTCTTCTGCATTTGGT